>NC_084963.1:9869107-10169107 GCF_949316205.1 Platichthys flesus
CCAGGGGGAATGTTCCAACCCAGTGGCTCCCAAGTTTTCTCATGATATGTCTGCGGGAGTCCGACCAGGAGATCTCTTCTCCCTATCCCTGTCTTTGTTTGAATAGTTTCCATAAATGGAAGATGTCAAATTATGCAGCAATTTGCAAGAAAAAATTCTGTTTTTACGCAGCTTTTATTGATACTTTCTTATCGTTTTTAATGTTTTGCGACAGACCTTTACATTTTTACGACAACAATTTTAGTTTTTTAACATAATGAGATGTATTGTGTGTTGATTGGTAAAATATAGAGATTTTGATAAGAAGATTATTCCTCTAATAACCTCATAATCCCAACCGACAGAGGAAATAAATCTTCATTTACAGAAATCGATAATTAAAGGAAGGAACTTTATGAGCTGACATTCTAAAACACTCAAGAGAGATTTAAAGTGATTGATAAAGATGTGAGAGCCGGACTCTCTGTAATAACTCTCCTCCTTATGTGTTTCTCTTTACCAGATGGAGTTCAACGAGAAGGAGCTGAGGAAGGAGATCAGCTACGCCATCAAGAACATTCACGGCATCAGGCACGTCTTCCCTCCATCTCTCCTCTCAATCCTTCCTACCCTTCCTCCTTCTTCACCTCCCTCCATCTCTCCATCTGTCTGATCACAGAGACCTTCAGACTCAAGTGCTCTGTCTGAATGGCTAATGGCATCGATGAACTTAGACAGAGGGTGTTTAGGATTAGATAAGTGACTTCTGGTTGTGTTAGTTTTCTGGCTTCCTATTGGATTATTCAACACCTGATCTACAGTAACACACTAACCCTTAACAACTCAACTGAGAGATGTGCTTCCATATTAAGTAGATAAATTGCAATTGATGTGTGTTGCGTTCCATTGCTCCATCCTCTTTCCCTCTGTCTGTCTGAAGTTGTGTTCATTCGTGTTTTGGGGGATAAGCTCAGAAATGGAGGATTATTCTTAACAATTAACAATCTTCTCTTTACCCAACCTCCTTCCTTTCTTTTTCTCTATCGTCCTGTTCTTTTTTTTTTCTTCTTTTGCCCTGTGGCTGGTTGTCTACCTGCCGGGCAGAACTGGCCTCTTCACCCCGGACATGGCCTTTGAGACCATTGTGAAAAGGCAGATTGGGAAGATTAAAGAGCCGTGCACCAAATGTGTGGACATGGTCATTTCTGAGCTAGTCAATACGGTTAGGCAGTGTACCAAGAAGGTAAAACAATCAAAGTAAACGGTGGATTATTGTCACCCCTCACCTGCAAAGCCCCCCTCTGCTGTTCACTCCCTGGTACTGTAACCACCCGGCCTCTCTCCAGCCCTCGCTGTTGTTGGACGGCGGGGGGGACGCCTGGAGCGGCAGGGTGGGCTGCAGTGTTGCCCGCCTGCCTGCCGACTGAACTGCTTCGGACAAGTTTGGCTGGACAGGCTGGCCGTGGTAGAAAGCTGTGCTGGAGAAATCCTGTGTGGACGCTGAGCTGTCATCAGAATATGGTTGCCAAATAAGAGTCAGTGAGTTTGTCCATCTGATCAAGAATAAAAAATTATTTAAAACATGCCAGACAGTCAGTTCTTCAAGAAATCAATCAATCCATGTATTTATAGTTCAAGTGGGCAGGCAATAGGTTCAAGTTGACAGTAATCGCCTTCTGCTTGATCAGGAGAATACCTCTGATGGTCCGATGTACTTCTAAACTGTATATTTTGAATTTGATCCAAGTATTCAAAGTATTTCCCCCCCACGCTCAAAAAGTGACAGCCCTTTACCAGAAGTATGCAAATGAGGGGCATGTGAAATCACAGTGATGCTGAAGTATCGGCCAGATAGGCTACTGAGTCTTCTGAGGAGGAGTCGAACTGATACCACAGACTTTAGGCTTTTTTGCAGAACTTTTAAATTTCACCAAAATCCAATTTTTCTGAAAAAGGAAAGAAACTATGAAAAGCTTTAATATTGGTTTCCTTCTCTGAGGTGTTCCTGGAGCTGTTTCACCACCAGCTCCACTTATAGCCTCACCGTTAATGGCATCATCCTTCATAAGAACCTCACTCTGTCAACCTCTGCTTAGAAATGTTAGAAAATCGTGCGTCACTCACTTCGACTCCCTGGCAGCCATACTGGATGACCTCAGCGTTCAGACCTTCTTGTGTGTGAGACGGCAGCTGTGCACCTGCAGCAGACAGGAGCCATGATGATTCTGCTTTAAGGGCCTCAGGGGCCACACTCTCAGCTTCGGAAGCCTGCGAGTGTGGCCAAGAGACGGAGCAGCGGTCCTCATCCAGAGTGATCCACTGTGACCAAACAATTTTAACAGCAGTTGGACTGCAACAATCTGGAGGCCCCCGGGATAGTAAATGTTATGACTGGGGTCCCGCTGGAAGTCAGAAGAGATGGAGGGACTGGTGGGGGAGGTCAAAGGTCACCACCAGGAGGGATCAGGGCATCCTGGCTGAGCGCGGGGTTGCATAGCTGCGGTCTTGCCGTGTGTGGCTTGGAGTTTTTTGGGCTGGTGGAGATGTGCAGGCTGGGAGCTTTCTCTACCTCTTTATCTTTCTCTCATCTTTCCTCTCTTCTGTTTGCTCTGCACTGATGGAGAGATACTCCAGCCCCGCTCTGTTTCAGAATGGCTTCAGTGGAAACAAATGTCTCACTTGCATTTTCCTTCTTCTGTGCTGTTTCTCCCCTCAAACGCCCCCCCCCCCCCCACACCTCTCATTGTCTTTTAACCTTCAATCTGTTGTTTCTTCTGTTCCATCTCCATTCTTTGTATTGTCCTCCTCCTTTGCCATCCTTTTGTTTTTATTTGTCTCACCCCGCCATTTTCCTTTATCTGTCTCATCTCCTTTTACAAGTCTTCCTCCTCTTCCTCTCCTCTTTCTCCAATTATTATCCCACCTCTTCTTTCTTTTTGATTTCACTCCTCCTTCACTCCTCCTGCCTATCCCTACAGGACTGGGCTGTTCACCCCTGACCTGGCCTTTGAGGCCATAGTGAAAAAGCAGATCCAAAAGCTGAAGGGGCCCACACTCAAGTGTGTAGATATGGTCGTGAGCGAACTCACCTTCACCATTCAAAAGTGTAGTAACAAGGTAAAATAACAGATAAAACCAAGACACATTCACTCTATGTTAATCTCACATGTAGGTGCAGACTGATGGCTGGAGATTTTTTTACTTTATGAGAAAGAATATCAAGAGATTTATTATTTAAACAAGTGAACAAGGCCACAATTTGTTTCTTTAAAGAAATGTGTTTTTAACAAAAAATAGAGCCACTCAGATTTAGTTTGGTTTTTCTGATTAGTTATTTACAGTTGACATAAGTAAATAAGGTGCTTTGCTACATGCTACTTTCAAATTATCCTCTAAACAGTAGTAGGTTACAACACATTGCTTTATTGTAGTATCAGCTTTTATCTAACCATCCATAACCAATTTGAGCTAAGGTCAAACCCTCTATAGATTTCTAAATATTTTCAACTTTTCAACTAATCACAAGAATACATCCCGACTTCTAGACCAAGTCAAGAAGATATGATGGTGGTAAAATACAAATTTAAATAAATGTTATATCTGTACAATTACTGAAAAAAGTGGCCTGCTCGATCAACCAACACACATAGTGCTTAAAAGCATTATCTTGCCCACGATCAATATATTAGATTATTAATTTATGGAAACTGATATGGAACAAATACAGAAAACTTCATTCAGTAGATATCGGTCTGTCCTTACTTACTTTATTAGTGTAACCACACAACCTGTATTTTGATCATAGTTTATTTCTCTTCTGTCAGTTATAGGCCTCATATTTATTTACAATGTAACAAGCTGCATGCAAGACATGATGTCTAAACATCTTCTGATTTAATTTGGTTAGAATCTCATTCTCGTTTCTGTCTTTGTCTTTATGGTTTAATAGTGGAGGGACTGATTATGTAGTTCCACTCACAGACTAATTGATAAAACTTTCAGCATTTCTTTCATTCCTCCTTTTATTTTTCTATTGTCCTCTCCATCCTCTCATCCTCTAACCTCTCGTCCTCTAACCCTTTCAACTGGCTGCCTCCTCCCAAAGCAAACGACCATAAGCGAGCGTGACCTCCTTTGGATTTCTCTTTTCTGTCACTCCTTTATCTTGGATTCACTTTCAGAGACATAAGGTTTTTAAAGATGCTGTATGATAATATACAGTGACTAGGAAAATCCTTAAAGGAGTCAGTTTGAAGTTGTCCCCCACCCCCATCCCTCCCATCCCTCCCTGTACTCCCAGCTCCTTGGCATTGCATGTCAGTCTGAATCCATATGCGCATTTCTGCCTGCTGCCTTTTTCTTTTATAGAAATGATTCCTCTCTCCTGTCGATGTTGTGTTTCTGGATCAGTTTTTGGACACTGAACAATTTTGACAGCGTCCTTCAGCCTTCAAGTTGCAATGCACCTTTCCAGAGGCACAAGTTGTGTTGCTTTGATAGTAAATATATCCACTTTTCATGTTTCGTATAAGGTTTTACTTTCATGACGTGAACTCACAAAGCGTGAAAAGCATGAAGTGCTCCCCATCAAATCAGTAAACAGTGTTTCTATTGGCACCAGCACAAGGGGGACATTGTTAATTACAGCTGCCAGATACAAGTCTTTCCTCGCTGTTTACCAAGTTGAGTAACTTGACAAAACAAATTGGGAGTTGTTTTTACATTGTGTGCCTGAGCTTTCCTGATTTGATCCAGATGGGAATACTGACATGTTAAAGGCTTTTTTATACTTCATCAAACTCTGCGTATGAAACTCGCCAACTGGCACTATGCGTTGATATCCGTTTCTAACAGAGGAAGTGGAGTATTTTAAGTATCTGATAGTAGTTTATTGCTGCTTTCAAAATAGACATTAACCATCAATTTAAAATATTTATATTTGAGCCGAAATACAGTTGAATGCATAATACTGACGGCTTTCTAACTAAAGTATTTTTTGAAAATCATTGGGACCTGAATTTCACAAATTTTACGCAAAAGTAAGCTTCTTGTTTGACCTTCTTGTCGACCAGTATGAAGACTGTCGAGCAAATATACATTTATCATTTATAACATTTAGTACATAAAAACACTTAATATTTCATGCATCTGTACTTCACTGAAGTAGATTTGAATTACACCACTTAATTCCTACAATTTACATGATCATATTGCTTCATTATATTTTTTTTAAGTAATCATTAATGAGGACTGATCCAATCCAATGTATTCGGAATATGCCTCAAGTACTTTTGAATGCATGAAGTTTATTTAAAAGCATGTGCTCATATAGATAAGTAAATGTGGTACTCTGTTTATTTCTTTGTACTTTTACCTAAATAACAGTTTGAGTTACTCCACCACCATTGGCTGTTATAGACCTTCTTCACAGCAGCCATTTTGACATGAACCACCAGGTGATCACAAGATAGACACTAGCACCTGTGATCACCTTCTTCTCTGTCAAAACGTCTGTTGTGAAAAAAGTTCTGTTGTAGTTTTTATTCGCTCTGATGTAGCTGTTAGCATCAGAGACCTGCTCCCACGATCTCTAAGACCTTAACATGGCATTTTTTGTTGTATTTTAAATCTAACTATTAAGATCCAACACTCAAACCCCACAAATAAATTTTGTTTATCGAGAGATATGTTCCTTTGCATTGGGAGCATGGCTGCTACCGTCCAAACACTTTGTCTAGTGAGTATTATATTTGCACGTAGTTCTACACAAGGACAAAACTTAAAAGCTTCAGTCAGTTTCATTGACAAGAGTTTGAATGCCAGCAATTCGACTGAAATTCACGTGTGACCTCTTATTAAAAATCATCTATTCCTTTTATGTGTCCTCTGGGTTAGATCAGAAGGCAGTGAATCAACTTGGGAAACAGAAGATGTATTGATATCCACTCGTTCCCAAAACCATCCGACAGACATGAAAGATGCATTGTAACTTGCAAGAGAACGGCGTCTTTTTCCGTCTTGCATTGTGATTTCGATTTTTCTTCCTTCCCCACACTTCTCCAAATGTGTTTGTCACATTGGAGGCCCACCAATGTCTGCGTTTGTGGGTTTTGCAATGAGCTCATGGAAAAAGACCCACAGAGCGCTGGGAAAAGGAAGCCCTTTTTTTTGCCAGAAACATTGCTTATTCTTTTTTTGTGTGTATGTGTATCACAGATTTTGCACTTCTCAAAAATCCAGTCCAACACAAATTCACACACTGGACATGCAGAGAGTAGAGCTCAATCTGGGATAAACGCCACATGATAACATGTTTAAATGTGCTCCTGTTATGTACTTTGTTGTATTGGTGGAACTGAGTTGTGGTACGGCAAGATGAGTAGTTTTGTGGTTTACTTTGTGACAGTTATTTGTGACGGTGTGTGTGTGTTGCCATGTCTTTTTTGGGGTGGGCTTGCTACCTACCTACTAATCTCTGTGGTCACAGCTGGCTCAGTATCCCCAACTACGAGAGGAGATGGAGAGAATTGTCACGCAGCACATCAGGGACCGGGAAAGCCGCACTAAGAACCAGGTAACGCACAGAAACTACAAACACAGTGAGGACAGCTAATGGTTTGGTGCTGGTGCAGGGGGGGATTCTATTGTTATTGAATTATGATGAACTTACACATTATAACACTGCTGCACCCTCCATATTTATGTACAGTATGTTATAAATAATGACCTCAGCATCTCAACGATATTATATGAAATAGTCTTTAATTCAAATTCAAAACGTTATCGTTTTTTTTTTTTGGTGGCCTAATCGTAATGTATCACAACTATTTTTTACCGTTTGTGAATAATGGCGGTGAAGGCAACCACGCCCTGGCCATGCTGCTTCATTACCCATTGAGCTATTTCTTTTCTTATTTTTTTGATCGAGACACCTCTAGTGGCCAAATGTGCATAGTGTACGGTTAAAGTAGTAATAACCCACCCTGGGAAATCTGTGATGTCATGTTATTCCCCAAACAAACAACTTATGCCACAAGAATTTATTTGGCAATTGATATTGTTGCATGAAAACACTTCACACTTTAGCATCAAAAGTTCGGGATAACCTGTAGTTTGTTCATGTTGCTGCGAAACAACAGACTTCAGCAACGGCTTTAGAACGACACTGAAGTTACACTGAATTTAAAATAGCATTTTTGGGCAAGTCATGAATTTCCTAGGGAGTAGTGTTGAATATTTTCATCAAATGAGAAACATATGAGCCCTCTGCGATAACCTCTCACGGCCTCTCTCTGCTCAGGTGCTGCTGTTGATAGACATCGAGTTGTCCTACATGAACACCAACCATGAGGACTTTATTGGATTTGCCAAGTGAGTTATACTGCAGAATTTTAATACAAGCCAAATGTAAAACTTAATTGTTGACATGTGCTGGCAAAGGTCAAACCACTGCATGTGTTCTGTTCTGTGCAGCGCTCAACCGAGGAACATCCAAATGAACAAGAAGAAGGCGGCCGGCAACCAGGTATGTGAATCACAAACGTGCAGACGTGTTCACTGTCGTCTCCACAGGTTAAAGTGTGTCCTTCTCCTCGGGCTACTTTACTCTGCAGGAACACCATTCTTCACTGAATTCACCCCAAATTGACATTTGAGCTTCATGTCTTTTCCCCCGGAGGCTTTGCTCTGGTAGCACTTAGCGCTCTGTGTTGTCCATGTGAACCGCAGCACAGCTATACAGTATTGTGTTTCCCCCGGGCAGCAGTCCATATCCTACACAATGCAGCTCTAACACTGCGCACGTTGCAAACGCTAATGGACAACAGTTGTTGGATCTGGAAACAAATTGTTCTCTCGGCGGAAGTCGTGGCGCACAGACCGGTGTGTGTTGCAAAAAATATCACGCGGGATAGTTCTCATGTTTTTAAAGCTTTGACAAAGGCGATCGTAATATTAATATCAAAAGACGGGAAAGCTTTCAGAAGCAAGAACATCTGCCAAGTTTGCACAATCCTCAAAATCCGAATAATTGAAAGTGGTTTGAGATTTTAGGTCAAATCTGTTTCTCTAGCTGTATCTAAATATACACACATAACTTATGTTTATAGTTTACTTTCCACAAAAATTCCCTGAAATCTGTCAACAGAGTTTTTGCAGTAAGAGACAACGAAAAATGTGATGTTTAAAATAACCTAACAGTTTATTCTTTGAATACAGTGCCTATGTAACTATAACAAAAAGTAGTGGAACTTCTCTGTTTCCTCTTCTTCCTCCTTTTCCTTTTCTTATCTTGTTGCCTTTTGTATCTTTCTACTGATTTCTCTTTTTGTGTTTCTTCTCTTTTTCCTTCTCTCTGTGGCTTTTTCTCCTTCAGGATGAAATCATGGTGAGTAGTGTGTGTGTGTGTGTGAGGAGTGGATTGAGAGTGTGTGAATGTGTCTGCGTGCGTGTGATTTCTGTGCATGTCTGCAGGTCGACAATAATGCACATGTGCTCATGTTTTGCTGCTCTGCATACAACGGGCCTGCATGTGTTCGTATCTGTTCTTTATGTGTATTGGGTTCTAGTTGAAATTCTTCATTCTCCAGAAAAAATAACAAGATAATTAAAGAATCATGATAGAATTGTGCAAAAAACTTTTTTAACATGATTAGAGATCTGTTGTATGGACATGTAAAACCAAACATATGATAAGAAGACTATTTTCTTACAAGTGGAAATATTTTATGAACTGGTAGTTAGATTACTAGTAAATGGGAGCTTTAAACATAAGGCTTTGTTAGCTATTGACTTAGTCTGCAAGGACAGAAAACTGTCTAGTGTCTCAATTGAGGAGAAAGGCAACATGAATAGTTTTATATTGAGGGTAATTTATTTTTCTTGCAATAATTAAGTTATAAAAAGACCACCCAGAAACAAAATCTGCATGAGGATGATTTGTTTTAGATGCAACCTGATCGTCACCATCCAAAAATGAGTTGTAACATAGATCTCCTTTCAGCAGTAAATGGAAAGTAGTTTTTGGAGGAGTAAACAACAGCGCTGCTGAGATTCAATTATTTTCACAATATAATTAATATGGGATTTAAGTAAGGGCTCAGAGTCGATGTATTTTGTGTGATGAAGTCTTTGTAGTGGCAGTAACACACGTGTGATTAGCTGATTGCAGATTCATGAACAGTTGTGCATGTGTGTATGAAATGAGCTTCACCCTGCCAGTGTTGGGCAGGTGGCTGTGGTGGGGATGCTTGGCTGCTTCCCTTTCCTCCTTTTTTTCAGCTGTGTCCTCCCTGCAGACACACACAACACACAACACACAACACACAACACACAACACACAACACACGACACACGACACACGACACACGACACACGAAACACGACACACGACACACGACACACGACACACAACACACATCACACACACACACACACATATGTGAAATCGTTTCACTATCCCCGTTGGGGTAACTCATTGACATATTGACATCCTCCAGCACCTCACCCTAGCCATAACCATCACATCTGTGCCTACCCCGGACGTAAAGCGGAATCTTAATCCTCCAAAAGCAGTCTCTCCCCGTGGGGACCTTAGTTTTTGTCCCAATGAGTTAATGTATTCAGGTTGTAGTCCCTGTCAGGATATAAAGACACCCACTGGTCTTTTTTGGGGACATACGTTGCACCTGAAGAGAGACACCTCTTTACCCTTACGTTTACCTTTGTCCCCAGTTGGACAAGTTGTTCCTAATAATGTGGTCCTCAGTCCTCAGTCAGTTCCTGAGGATGGCCTATGACAGACCCACACTCAAGCTACAGGAGGACAAATGTTCTGTAAAATGTTGTCTTGCACTGGTCGACCTGCAGTGAGGTTGAATTCGATAAAGAGTAACTTGAAAGAGAGAGAAGGTTCAGATGAAAAGAGAAAAGATTATATCCTTCATCCCTGTCTCCGCCTCCGACCAGTTCATTCAGAGAAGTAGTAGTAGAAGACTAGAGAAGATAAGGACCTGCAGCACAGACATGTCACCTCCATACTTATCAGTTGTCATAATAACCACCCAGATTGGGGTCAAAGGTCAGGGGCACATTGTAAACACTGAGGGGATCTTCACTTCCTGTTTATAGATGGTTGTGGTTTAGGGCCCCACAGCTTCTGTTCTCTACTGAGCCGACTCATACTGAGAATGATGTTATTTAAAAACAGCAAATTATGGACTTATCATTACATATGATAACGGAAGGTTATCTTTTTAGATCATTCATATGCACAATGCGCAGCCAAGTTCTGTTCAAACCCACAAAACTTTATCTCTCATTTATCTCTCAACTTTCAAAGCACACACATTTAAAAAAAAAAAAATTCCACATCCAGACTGTGGGTCTGAAGATAGTTTTTCACATGTTGTTCAAACTTTAAATATCTGAGACATTGCATTTGTTTCAGTATGACAGTGAAAATATCCCATAAATAAATGCATCATATCAACACATATTGTCTGTGAATCTAAAGTCTGATATAGCTTTTCCCTCTTTGCCATCGAGTCCATCTCAAACACTCCTCTATAACTGTAAATATAGTATTTTGTTGGCGTTTGTTCTGAGTAGAATCTCAGTTTTTCAAATGAAGTATTCTGAGTCTGCAGCATCTGGATCTTCAGCCTCCTCACCTAAGCATAATCATTTCACCCCCTTTATTCAAAAAGCCCAAAACAATAGAGTAGAAAGCAGTCAGGCTCATTTATATATATATATACATATATATATGTATATTTATGTCCCCACATAGTTTTAAAACAGTTTGACGCTTGAGGTTGCAGCAGTATACGTCCTCGAACCTCACCCTGCTTGCTGACCCCTTGCTGACATCCTCCCAGCAGCCAGCTACGTATAATGTGCTGGTACTTGACCAACCTTGTGTATTTGGCCTTTATTCAATGCTACGCGTTGGAGTAGCTTTGTAACGTTTTCTCCACATTCTCATTCAGCCCGAGAGAGGAGTTAGCGATCGGTTCAAGGTAAATAACTCGAGCACCCTGTACTGTTTGTCTCTATAGTTCCTGTATGGTGGAGAGAATGAAATGCGAGAGAGAGAAAAAAAGAGTGGGAGGACTGTGTTTAGTCACCTCGGTGAGAGCCACCCTACTGTTTGTTGTGGCAGTTGCTCCTTATCTCCACTAGAGGCAGTGTCATTTCATTTGACTGTGCTGCCGCATATATTTTAGCGTCGGTTCTTAGTTGTGATCCATAGAGAACCTGACAGATGTGACTTTTCCCAGCCGGCTGTCATTCATAATGGTTTTCTTCGCCCTGTGTTGTCTGTCTCTCTCTCAGGTGATCAGGAAGGGCTGGCTGACCATCAACAACATCGGCATCATGAAGGGAGGAGCCAAGGAGTACTGGTTCGTCCTCACCGCCGAGTCTCTGTCCTGGTATAAGGACGATGAGGTGAGATACTGTGAATACACACATGTAACATATATTCCAACAAATGACAAAACCGGTAGAAATGTTTCTTTCCAACTTTCTGGTAAATAGAAAAGAAAAGAATTCCAACTTATACCAATGGCAAATATGACTGATGGTCAACTTTTCCTCTGCACGTTGAGATGACTTGACCTGACGTGCTCTGTTACTGGGCCGACTGGTCAAAGCAGGGTCCCTTAATGTGTTGCAGAACTAGTAGGAGGTAGCAACAGTCCCATTGTCTTCAGGCCTCGGACACAGATGTGTGTGTTTGTGTGAGTGTGTGTGTGTCACTGAGAAGGCCCTTTCCAAAGAGTCCAGACCCCCCAACATGTCAGACACCGAAGCTGGCATACACATGTGCATACCAGAGCCCCCTGCCCTGTTCGCAATCACACACTTACACACACGTACACACACTTACACACTCACAGTCACACACACAAGCTGCTTCTAATAAACTTATTTCATTTCAAAGAAGGGGCACGGAGCAAGAGTCGGACTGGATTTTAGGGGAGGAGACAGGAGTGTCTTTTGTTAACTGGTGAGCAGCAGGAGTAACCAGGACCATGTGAAGGGAGAGAAAGTGGGGAGAAGCAAGGGAAGGAGGTTGAGGAGGAGGAGGAGGAGGAATATAGAGGGGCTAATCTGGACTCTTATAATCTCCCTTACGCCTGTCCGTCTCACTTTTTTCATCGCTCCTTTTGTACAATCTCAAAAGTTCATCCCAAAACCCGAGGAAAACTCAAATTAATTTTCCTCTCCCTCGTCCATCTGTCCATTCTCAGCCTTTTCTTCATCACCCTCTTTTTCTTCTTCGTCCCCTCCCTCCATTTCTCCTTCCCCTGCTTGTACTGTATATTTATTTGAACGTGGAAAAATTAGGTTGCAGGGAGACCCAAAACCAACACACTGTGGATGGTGTTAAAGCTCAGAGCCAAGTCTGCAGGGTACTCTGTCAAAGAGAAAAGAAACGGGAAAACAAGAAAGAAATAAAGAAACTTTCCATTATGTTTCTTATCCAAGCTGAACTTTTTATGTGTCCGAGTCACAGACGCACTCCCAGCAGAGGCTAGAGTACTCGTGAGAGCTTATGATAATACGTGCACCTGGGCAAATACTCGCCAAAATACACACATTTGAGAAAAAGCTGAAAGAGATTTATGCTCAGGTTAACGGCCCAAAAAAAGTTGTTAAAAAAGTTTGACTGCTGAGAAAAAAACTGTTGTTGTGCAACTTTTTGTGCAGTTTCAAACAAACATGTCATGTTTCTTTTTACTAACTTGCAAAATAGTGCAACGCCATGTGCCATCTTACGGGCTGCCGCTCGTCATGGGGAAAACCCTTGCAGTATAGTCTGGCAACACACGTGCACAGACGCACGCAAACACACACACACACACACACACACCAACACTAACCAAAACATCCTGGCACCAGTAGTTGGATTGAAAGTTATTATTAGTGTCTGGGGTGTGTGTGTTTCTGTGTGTGTGTCTGTGTGTGTGTGTGTGTGTGTGTGTGTGTGTGTGTGTGTGTGTGTGTGTGTGTGTGTCAGTGTGTGTGTGTGTGCATGTTTCCATAAACCTTCTGGTCTGTATTACCACAGGACATGCCGATACTTTGCATCAGGCTAAAAGCTTCCCCAAAGCAGGGAGGTAGAAAGAACGAGAGGGATGTACAGTAAATGGATAAAAAGAAAAATGCACTTTAAAATAATACCCACAAGACTGTAAAGGGATTGATTCTCAGCACATGTGATATTCATATATTCTTATAATCGAATTTATATGGATGCATGAAGACGGTGTGGCACAAAGATATGACTTTTTCTGTCCTTTAGTGGCTCTAGGACGTATTTTCTTTGGGTGCCCTTTTGGCTCTCTGCACGTGTGTGTGTGTGTGTGTGTGTGTACGTGCATTTGTGTGAGTGTTTGTGTGTGTGTGTGTGTGTGTATGTCTGCCTGCCTGGGTTTCCCTGCTCCTGCTGTAAAGCTGCCAGAAAGCCAGACTCGCCTGGTGATCCCAGCTGTAAACATCCTGGGGGGAGACTGCTGCTTTAAGCGAACTCCCCAGAAACATATGTGTGTGTGTGCGTGTGTGTGTGTGTGTGTGTGTGTGTGTGTGTGTTTGCGCTCCGCTTTTCGCAGCGTGTCTCTGTGTGCGTGCACTTTCGTGTGGGTTTGTGTGCGTGTTCCTGGAGCGGTGACTGCATTTAAAAAAAGCTTGTGTGCCTGGTGGCAGGGCTCTAAATGGAAACAGGTCGGTCGGTGGTTTACACTCCTGCAGCGAGGCCCTGTGATGCGACACCGTGTGAATGTTTCTACCCTCTACTTTGCTTTTGTGTATTCGGGACACATAAGCAGCTTTGAGCGGCGTAACCAGTGGGTCGGCTTTATCAAAGATGTGCAGTCTCGAAGACAAATTGTGGCTTCGGTGAAGACATGGAAGAGAAACACGTCTCGGATAGAACGAGACAGGGGGTCGAGGTAAACTCGTAAAGTTTCTCATGACGTCACCACCAACACTGAAGCCACAAACCTTCTTCTAGTCTTTTAGTTTTTTTGGCGAGATCAACACAACGACTTGCAAGCAGACAATGACAGAGTGGCTTCTCTTTCAACATTTTTGTATGGTGGCTTCCTGCCTCTCTGCACGTTACATGGTCATTTGAGGTAAAGCGGCCGAAAATGGATGCAGGGAAGGCCGAGATGTAATTGCACATTTTGGTCAGGAGCGCCGTGTGACGCTGGGGTTTTACTGCGTGTTCGAGTTATCTTTTTGCGTAACTGTTAATTTTTTTTTTAACGGTGGTTGAACTCTTTTTTGTCTCAGTTGGATCTTTTTGATTTTGCAAAAAACTAAAAAATATGTGAAGGTCGCCATGAAACCGCCTTTTGAATTTATATGATTCCTCTATGGATTATGTTGTTCAATATAGGATTTCTCACTTTGTGTAACTTGAAAAACTGTTTAATCCCCAAACCTGTTTGAATGAACAAAAAAGAAACAACAGATAGAAAATAGATAACCAGGCATCTTTTATTTCAACTTTTTTTGTTACACTCATATCTTCATCAGATTTCACTCTCGGTTCAAATTATGCACAGAAATCTACAAAGCGAGGATAAACCGTAACCTCATGTCTCTTTATAGCCGACAGAATTTATGTGTCCGTCTTTCATAAATCCACGGCAGACGAGGGCCGGGCCTCTGTGGTGGGGCTGTCGGGTGCTTTATTTAGGCGTGTGCCTGGGCCTGTCCAGATGGACGAGGGGTGGTGCTGCGTGTTCCCACAGCCCGATGTGCTCTCGCCTGCCGGATGCCCCTTTAGGAGCGCCGTCTCTCTTTTTCTTTTCGTGTCTTCTTGTGTGAGTCGTCCCGTGCTTCCCCAGCCAGCCTAACCAATGTGCAGACTACTGTACAACCACTACTTCCTGAACAGGTAGTCTGAACACTGGGCAGGCGGGCTGGGCGGCTGAAGGATGCTGTGGAGATGTTTTTTATACCCATGCACACACACACACACACACACACACACACACACACACACACAGCTGTACTCACTGCGACTCCAGCATCAGACTCTTGAGTCCAGCTCCTACTGCTCTAACAGTCTGACTGTGGCAAAGTGCTGATCGGGCCGATTGAGCCGGCTGGAGGAGAAACAGCATAGTGAGGGATGGATGAGGGGGGCTGGCAGGGAGGTAGAGGACGAGCAGGGGGAGGAGGAGGTGGAGGTGGAGGGGTTAGACAGAGGTGATAGCCACTGATTGGCAGATTCAACAACATTCCCTCCTGTTTCCTGCTGTGAGAGTCTGAATTCCACACCGAGGCTTTGGAGGGAAAACACAAGATGCGGGAAAAGCTAAAACATCAATGACAAACCATGCTGAAGAGGAAGAAATCCATTAAATACATATTAATTACTCATTTTAATGTTATTATTGGCCAAAAACGTCAATTTAAGTTACTTGGCCAAAACCTTTCCACGTGTTTTTAATGAAAAGTGCGTAAAAGCAGACAACACACAAAGATACGGAGACGTTTACACACAAGGTCATACCCCATTAAGCTCAAATTTACACAAACCTAAACTCTGTCTGCCCAGGCTGAAAATAAATAAATAAATAAGAGCCAGGATACTCTCCGAGATCTTGAACACAAACCTGAGGCGTTGAAGTCATTAGCAGTTTAAAACAACAGTAACTCAGAGTTCTGGGTCCCTGGTCAGTAATCTATCAGTGAATAGTTGCGGTCAGCTGAACCTCAGCCAAGTCTGACCCAACACCTCCCACTAAAGCACCGTAACCTTTCCCCTCCTCGACGCAGACCATTCAGAAAAATGGAATACCTGTGACCGGGCGATCTCCTTTCACCTCTTCACATCTGGACTGTCTTGAATGACTTCTCTTCTTCTCGGCCGATTCTTGATTTGTCTCCTTATCGGCTAATTGGCGCCAGGTCATCTCCCCTCAGCCGTTTTGTTTGGAGCCCATTAGATTCAAATTCTACTTTTGGATTTGTCTTCTGAAGCTTCCGAGACCAAAAAACCCCACAGGAAGAACCCTCCGGTAGTAAGCAAGGCGGACCGGCTGGAGGCTCAACGTGGCAAAGGACTGGTCACCAAGTTTCCCCTTCGAGAGACGGAAGGAGAAAAAGAAGGAGAGAGAGAGGAGATATGGAGGGATTAGGAGGAGGAGTTTGCCGGCCCCCCATTTTTCCTCTCCTCTCTTCTTCTTCTTCTTCTTCCTCTCTCCCCTCCCTCTGTCTGGCTTTTTTTTCTCCCCCACCTCTCTCTCTCGCTCTCTCTCTCTCTCTCTCTCGCCCTCCTTCTTTTTCTCCTCTGACTTCTTGGAGAGAAAGTGGAAGGTCAAAGGTGAGCAGGAAGTGAGACGCATTCATTTGGCATGTGTGTTGTAAAGTATGGAAAAGGGATCACGGGATTGGCTGCTGAGGCAGAGAGGTTTTTAGTGGAAGCGTATGTGGGCAGATGGGAGGATGTCTGTCGTCTGTGCGCTCACGTGGAGGCAGAGAAGTGTTTCATAAAGCGCCTGCATGCTCTTCCCTTCCCGCCAGACTATGTGTGCATCTCTACTTATGGTACATGTGCGTGCATATGTGGTTTTTGAATGATGGATATGTGTGCAGGGCCTGGATGAGAGCAGAGGCTCCACAGTCTTTGTAGCCAGGGCAGGAATGTCGGCGTTTTCTTGGCAAGCGGGAGGAAGCCTTGTAATAACTCCAGATGTGCAGCCCTGTGGTCTCCATCTCTCTCTTGCTCCCTCTGTTTTTACTTCTAAAGCTGATTTCCTCTCCCTGTCCGACTTGAATAAAGAGCCCTTTATGCAGCTCCGCAACCTTCCCAACACACACACACACACACACACACACACACACACACACACACATGGAGGGGGAGGAGGTGGGGCTGATTGGAGGGGTGACATACTACTGGTAAATCAGAACCAGGGCAAAAGAGGTTGTGTGTGTGTGTGTGTGTGTGTGTGTGTGTGTGTGTGTTTGGACGAGGGGGGGAAAGTCTGAGTTAAAGAAATGCTGTAGTCTTTGCTTCATTCATCTTTGCTTCAAACACACACACACGCACACACACGTGTTTAGGTTTCATTCCTCTGGCAGTCAGGAGTAATCAGTGCTAGTGTTTCCAGGTGTATGTGTGTGTGTTCAAATATTTGTGTGTGTGTATATGTGTGTATGTGTGCAAAGGTGGCCATGGCTGTGTGTTTGTTTTAGCTATAGTTTCTGAGCTCCAACCTGAGCTCCAAATCAAAGCAGGCGCGGTCTCAGGAGAGACCAGTCAGCAGTCCGGGCAGAGATGGAGGGATGTGGAGGGAAAGTGAGAATGGAGATAAAAGAGGGAAGGAGAGTTTAAACATTTGGGGGCAAAAAGAGAGAGTTGTAAGAGCAAAAAAACAAAAAAAGTCAAATGTATCTGAGAAACAAGCCAGAAAGCAGATAATGACATAAATCAGTCCTCACTCACAGGATTATTGATGCAGTTTAGTTTCGGGTTCAGGGATTGGAAGGAGTCAATTTTAATGGGTGGGTGGGGGAAGCGCTGCGGTCGCACCAACTATGTTTCCACTGTTTGGATGACCAGGCAACTTCCTTTCTAACTATTACTCAGTAAAGCCAGAAATACTGAGAAAGTATGCACACACACATACATACACACAAACACATGCACATCATTTTTGATCTTCGATCCCATGTTTTTCTGTCTCATCATGAAATGTTTGATTCTGGTCATGGAAAACCTCTAGTGTCTGACTTGTCTATGTATTTAGATATTGCATTATAGAGATCAACCATCAGTTTATGTGACTGTAATTGTATCTTTTGTGCGTTTGCATGCGTGTGGCAAGGCTACGCTTGTGAACACCACAGTGTAGATTCATTTGAGAGTGTGTGTAACACACATAATGTAATCCCCTATATTTCATGCATGTCCTGGTGAAATCTCACAACTATGAGATATTACTGCTGATCCCTGTTATTCTCTTTGGATAATGGGAATGTGAACCACAGAATAGCTTCTTTCTCCTCTGTAACATCATGTCATTGTTATTTCTCTGCTGAAATAAGAAAACAAGAAACCGTCCAGCACATTTCAGCTATTGTCCAGAAAGTCAGTGCTGTGGTCTGAAGATTGAGATTCTCATTTTGGGGAATTGTGCTTATTCGCTTTCTGGCAGAGTTAGATGAGAACACATACATTATGATCATATTTGTGTGGTAAATATCAGGCTACAGCCTGTTTGCTTATGCTGGCATAAAGACTGGGAAGGCGGGGGGGGGGGGGGGGGGCTCTTTGGTATTAACCTCAGACTATTGCAGCATCTGAAATTCACTATTATCTTTTTTTCTTTAATCTGTCCAGAAATAACAATTCATTGTTTGATGGCATATGGTTTTGTGCTGCACTAATTCCTTTATCGAATGCATACATTTCACAAAATGTCAAAGATTTATTTTTGAAATTCTCTAAAGCAGAGGTTCCCTAATCTTTTCAGGCCCTGACCTTCCAAAATAAGAGCACCAGAGACATAGGACCTTCTTGTTCCGAAAGGATATTTATTTAGAAAGAAAATCAACTAGGTGCACATGTCGCAGTGTTTTTTATTTGCTGTAAATTGTTTAATTTGTAATAACCATTGTAAGGGTCATGTGGGGATGAAAACAATCACAGATCTGATAACATATCTTCTTATTTGCGTTATTTTATTTCATTTTTATCAAATTTAACATTTTCCCCTGATTGTTTCCTGCATATCAGAGAACATAATGTCAATACAGAGACCATTAGAAAAACAAATTCCCAGGTCAGACCCAAACAGACATGAGGGGAAAACCACATCGATGTGCACAGCTTTTGACATATGTATTTGTGTGTGTGTGTGTGTGTGTGTGTGTGTGTGTGTGTGTGTGTGTTGTCTGCAAGCTCCTCTGAAGGAGTGACAGACATTATGAACTTTACTGAATGTGTTTAGTAGGATCTTTTTTTGTATTTTCTGGTTGTTTTATAGAAATCAGTCTTGTATTGCATATAACTAAAGTTACTGCATAATTATACTTCTTGTTCTTAGTCACTGATTGTTCCCTGATTTCATGAATGAGATCAAACTGAATATTTAATCTCAACACAAGCAAGAGATTGTTGTGTTTATAAATATAAAGTTTAACAAGACTTAATTTACTCTCAGTGTAATGTAAAAATAAAACAACCTCTCCACCCTTGGAACTGCCCTGTTGGCACAATCATGTCATAAAAATCAGTTCAAACACACCCTGTGTGTAAAACGTGTACATGTGTGATTTAAAAGTGCAGAGGTTTATATTCTGGCAGCTAATTTTATTATATAAAAGTGTGGAGTTAATTTAGTGCAAATTAGCTAATTTAGCCTAAATTAACTTCTACAGTCATACATCAATGAGCTCTCACTGTGTTTGGATTACGCATGAGAAAAACACTTATTTGTCAGGAATACAGGTTGTGATTAGGAGTTAGAAAAGGACATTTTCAGTCTAAATAACGATTAATAAAGATGAATCCTTGTTTTGTTAAATTGGGATTCTGCCCTAGTTTTTTTATGCTCCATTTGTACCACAAACAGAATGTTAAGACTCATATAATACACATTTACTTAAGGATAACTTTAACCAAGGAGTTGCACATGAACCCGGATGTGTGACTTCAAAGTGTGTGTGCATGTTGGACTCGAATGTGAATGTTTTTGCCTCAATATTCTGACATCATGTGGTCACCTGAGACGTTGTAGGTACATTACTGTTAAAGCTACAAGAATTATCCACAGGACTTATTTGTCGTTTCCACGTGGATTTTAAAGAAAACTGTAAATTCACACATTCACACACAAATTGCGGTTCTTTCGGAGGGAACTTTGAAATGTGTCGACTTGCAGTGTAGCTGTTGTGCTTTGTGCGCACAGACACCGAACAGACGTGTGAAACAGAACGTTTGCCCTCTATCAGCCAGGAGTCCCTAGACGTGTGGGGATTTTCACATGTGTTTATGTGGTTACCGGGGTCTCCCCTCCCTCCCTCCGCCTCCCCCCGCCTCCTCCCCCTCCTCTCGCTCTTTGGTGGTCACTGGTGATTGATCACATGTCCCGGGCCACCCCCCCCCCCCAAAGGTTGTTATACTGACCCTCCGCAGAAGTAAAGCAAGACCAGATCATTAACTGCTTAGCAATTAGCCGCTAAACAGGAAGGCATCAGTGACCCGCCCGCCTGTGTTGGAGCGCAGACACCACGTCTCCCTTCGCCTGAAGACGTTTATTTTCATTTAGCGCTCGTTCCCACAGGAGGAGGCGAGAGGAGCATAAAGGCCGTCACTTTTTAAGGAGAAGGGGGGGGGGGGGGGCAGAAGAGCAACTTCCAACACATAAAAATGTAAAAATAGAAAAAGTGAGAATGCATGTTTTTCCCTGTGAAACCGGACACTTATCTGGTAACACTTTTAAGAATAAGGGCGCGCAGACACTTCCTGATGCTTCATGCTGCCCGAGGTGATTTGTTATTAGCGTTGTTGCTCAACTCGATGAGTCACAAGCAGCTGTGTGTTTTCACTCGATGCCGCAGAATAGATATATCTGTTCCCAACGGTAAATCAGTCCGCTGCTGAATTGTTTGCCGTAGACGACTCAATTGTCGAGTCCAAATGGCATAAAGTCAAATGAAGCTCCCTCAAAATGCTCTTTCATAAGTCGTTTTTAGACCTGAACAGACGTTTTTCTGCAGTTTGCCTTTCGAATAGGTAGAACACAGCAGGAGATAGTCTGGGACGTGTCTGCGACCACGGGAAAAAGTCTGGAGGGTTCAGGTGAGCGGTGGCACCTGGGTAGAGCGTGCAGGAGGCAGGAAATAGAAATAGAAATTGTGCTGCAGGAATCTTTTTTTACAGCGCATTGACGATGGCGTTACTAAAAACTCTTAAATCTCACCGTCATTCCACAACTTTGTCTTTGTTTATCACGTGCATAACTCCTCTCTTTGATCATGACATATTTGGATTCACACAGAAGAATGTGGAAAAAACATTAACAATGTCCTCTTGCTCGCTGTTCACCTTCCCTGCTGTTTTCTCACATGGGCTCACTGGGAGATTTTACTAGGGGGCTGGTGGGAAAAGTTCCAGAAAATGTCCAGAGCAACTGACTGGGACATTTGTGTTCTCACATACAGCCTATCCACAAAATGTCAGGAAAATGTCAGCTCCTCAGTGTTTGTCTGAAAGCAGCTTTAGTGACGTCTTAGTCACTGAAGAAAACCGATCTTCCCGGGTTTGTGGGTTTCTTGACGATATGTAGATCCGGTGATGTCTATCTATTCCAGCAAAAGTTATGTTAAGAATTATCTTTTTCATTATTCAACAAACAAGTTTGACAAAAGCTCCTTATGATATAACTCAACTGCACTGGACTATTGTAGTTTCATATTGAGTGCAGATGCTACACAAGCTTTTCCACCAGTGCTCCAAACCCAAACGAGTCTTCATTCTTCTTCCGTCTTTCCACATCCCCGTCATGTAACAGAACTGCTCTCTGTGTTTCATTTTTTTTCTAAAAGTCAGAAACTCAATAGGGGGAATGGCAGAAGAATGGAGGGAAAGAAAAACTGAAGGGAGGTGAGGAGGAGGGTTGTGAAAATTGCCGTTGGCTGCCACCCAGGGCCCAGTCTTTGTGGTAATGAAGGGTTAGAAGCAACGTTATTGCTCCCAGATGCCGTGCGGGTTCTCCGCAGCCCTTTGATGCACGGCCCAAGTCACCAGACTCTCGTCAACATACACTCTGCCACACACACATACACACACACGAGGGCATGCAGCCTCTTAAAACAACATGGATGCCATTAACGACTATCTTCTTGGTTTTGCCCACCGAACGACTCGGATTTGTTTTTAAAGTGTTAATTGGATACGGTTTATGTAAGGTCCATGTGTGTGTATGTCTGGTGTTTAGTATTCCTGTGTGTGCATTTGTGTGTGTGTGTCAGTGTGTGTGTGAGGCCATATTTCATCCACATTTTGAATTTGTGTTTGAGTCCATGAGACGTTTCTTTGGACGGCGCGCAGAGTGCTAAAGTGCCTTTATGAATTCAGAAGTGAACTTCCTCTGGCTTCTCATAATTAGCCTGCGATTACTCACTAGCAAAACAAAACCATGGAAAGTACTTTGCACACACACCGGGCTCCAGCCGCTGCAAGGTTAAGTACCTAGTGCACGGCCTCATCTGCTGCACTAGTGTGTGAGAGAGAAGAAAGGTTGCATGTGTCCAGGCTCTGACAAAATGGAGGGTGAAAGAATGTGTTAACTTATTTGCAAAAACAATAGATGTGAGATTCAGTCATGTAGAATTACCGTGGTCATGTTGTTCGCTGAAATCGAAACACTTGGCATGCAAACGACTAAAGGTTTCAAACCATAGACGTTATATAAAGATGGTCGACAGGACGGCTCCCCTCAAGTGGCTGTCTGCAGTGTAGGTCATAAACCACGCCTCCTCCTTATTCGTTATTTGATGCTATATAATGGGGTTAAGCATCATGATTGACAGCTGAGACTGTGTTGCAATTGGTCAAGTGTCTGTACCCCCCCCCCCCATCACTACTGCACAGATTCTGGCTCCGAAATGTACCAGATGTTTCACGCCCAGCATCGCAGGTTAGAAGGTGGTGGTAGCTCAGCCAGGTTTTATACTTCTATTCCTGTGAATGGATTTCCATCCCAGTACAGGGTGCCTAGTTCTTGCTGGTGTTTGACTGGTCTCCATTATGAGACATTTCTCATATATGACATGAACTGAATTCTCACATTTTCCCCCATGTCAACAAAAGCTATTATGAATATTGTAATGATAGTTTATGTGCAAAGCTATGTGTATCTAATAAAAAAACTGCTTTTATACAGTCAATACATGTGATTGCTATAATAACCATACGTGTGTTTGTGTGCATAATAAGAAAACACAATAAATGAGGCAGAAAAAAAAACATAAAACTCAGCCCTGGTGCAAACAGATGTCCCAGCTCTTCCCCAAACAGACGTGTCTCTTGCTGCCTCCTAAAGGAATCCACAGAATCAGCAGACCTGGAGGGTGCGGGCAAAACATTCCTCAGCCCCGAAAGCTCGGATCAACACGGGTCTTTAAGTGGGTGCGTGGGACAGGCCGTAAATTGAGCTTATTTGACCAAGAGAGCGAGCTGGTGAGTGAGGGGCGAAGTGGATCGTGTGCAGTGCTTTAAATATAAACTATTAACTGGATCCTTCATGTTACACAGAGACGGTAAAGAGATATGAGAGCAGGGGTAACGGGAGAGCATCTCTCCGACCCGTGTCTTGGGACAAAAGTGGTTAACTGTCATTTTACCCTCTGTGCGAGGCAGAATGAAATTACATTGCTCAGGAGACGGAGGTGCAAAAATAACCCGAAGAGCTGTTCAGTCTGTTTGGGATAACATAACAGTGAAGGACAAAAGAAGTGTATGCGCCATATAGATCTCTGGAAGTGTTACTAACTTCATTTATTTGTAATTATTCCTAAATATATTAGTTATCTCCACCATTGATGTTTGGTTTTATCCCTCCTGTCTACTTGGTTGAACCTGAGTCTATAGATTATACACACACACACACTCTGCATATGCGTAAACGATTGTGCACACAGAGTTTTGTGTTGTGCTTCAGCTGTCTCCATGGCGATTAACATAAACAGAAGTCTCCTGACAAACCTTATTGTGGTTTTGCTTTGTTTGTATCTTTCCTCTCCACAGACGTTGGGTCTCGCTCAAATCAAATGCAGCCGAAGTTCACTCAAATTCATTGTGTGCACTTTCCTTTGCATCTCATATAAGCTCGTCATCCATGTGTTTCTTTGCGTCCGTTTGATTTTGTTTTCTCATGTGTCCCTGTGTGTGTGTCAGTGTGTGTGTGTGTGTGTGTGCACTCAGTGTCTGAGATCTGTTCTCTGGCCCGCTCATGCTGACTGGCTTTTATGTGAGCATATGGGAAAGCGCTCAATCCCCAAATTCCCCAAACACGTAAAAAAAAACACACACACATGCAAGATGGGCCGATTGACAGAGAGGAAAAGCCTAACAATCCGTCTGAAGTGTGTGTCGGACGTCTGCGCCTGATGTGGAAATAATACTCATCCGTCGCTTTCTTATCGGTTGTTTTTCTTTCTGGCTTTTGTCTGAGCGGCGAACACAATTTTTTTTATGTTATCCATTCTCACACGCAAACAGGGCCTTTGTGTAGTCGCACACCCTCGACGTACAGCCTTAGCACATTAAGCTAGTTCTGTCATATCTTTCTTCAGCAGTTCAGTGTCTCTGTACTTTCCCCACGTTATGCACACACTCACACACGAGTCCCCCCCCCCCCCCCCCCTCCATCTCTCCTGACTGGATTTACTGGCCAGAGGAGAGGAAAATGTATGAATCAGTCCAAGGTTGCTCGATCCCAGGGAGAGGGAAAGCCAGAGAGCGAGGGGAACAAGGGGAAAGAGGAGAGGGGGAATGGAGGAAGGCAGCTATTGAGACATATTGAGGGGACATGGAAGCAGAATACGTTGCCCTCGCGGCCGCTGTGAAGGTTGATGTCAGCAGTCTGGCCAACTGCTTGTTTGGGTTTTCAGTCGGTTTTTTTTCCGGTGTATCAGACACCTGGGTGTAGCAGCACTGCCAAATGTGCCTGTGTGTGTGTGTGTGTGTGTGAGAGAGAGAGAGCGTGAGTGAGCAAGAGAGAGAGTTTTTACATGCATTTAGGGGATATGGCCATTTGGCTGCATGGGTCATAAATCCTTTGATGGAGTTTGGTCTCACACACACACACACACACACACACACACACACACACACACACACACATCTCTCTTTGACACACACGCTGGGTTGGGCAGGGCAGGCCCATGGTTATCCATCCAGATGGTTTTAAGGTTAGTTAGAGACTGCGCTCAAAGGTGCACCCAAGGCAGTGTGGGGAAGCTATGTTTGTGGAAACTCACTCACCCTCTGCTATTTTTGGCGGCTCACTTTTAGTGAATTCTAATTTCACCGTCGATAATAAAACGTTCACACACACATTGACCCTCATTAAAGAACCAACAATAGCCTTTGAGGACTATAATTGCAACGTGTGTGTGTGTGTGTGAGTGCTCGCATGCAGATGACTAACTTTGAGGTTCCTCAATTCATAAATAGTTGGATGTCTGGAGATCATATGTTGTTTTCAGATTTACTAGTACGAAAGTTTTCTACACTGGAAGGCTGTCTTTCTCTCTCTCTCTCTCTCTCTCTCTCTCTCTCTCTCTCTCTCTCTCTCTCGCTCTCTGTTCGTGTGTGTTTCTCATTTGTTGCTCGCCCTCTTTTTTTCACATCTCTAATCAAAACCACAGACTCTGTACAGGACGACTTTCCCATTGGTCTCTCCTGCCTTTTTCTTCTCCTTTTTTTCCTGTCTCCTGTAAAATCTAATTGTGAGTGTTTACTCCTGGTTTTCTTTCATCTTCCCTTCTTTTGGTCTCTCTCCATTCTAGTTTCTGTCATTGATTATCATTGTTCCAGCAGACTCTTGCTATCACGTACACAACATCAAGTGGTAAATTGATCAAACCGCATTGATCTTAACGCAAAGTCTCATTCAGTGGCTATTTAATCTATTTTAGTCTCATTCACACAACGTCAGGGCAAGAGCTGTAAATCTCCAAGTCCATTTTTACTTTAGAGTCAAATTCTCCCAGATGAGGTAACTCTCTCTCTCTCTCTCACGCCTCTCTCTCTCTCTCTCTCTCTCCTTCGTGCACTATGTAAGGATTGTGTTTCTCTTTCGCCCCCTGCAGGAGAAAGAGAAGAAGTACATGCTGCAGGTGGACAACCTACGGCTGCGCGATGTGGAGAAAAGCTTCATGTCCAGCAAGCAAATCTTTGCCCTCTTCAACACCGAGCAGAGGTGCTGCTATGCATGAGCACACGCGCACACACCGATATGAAGACACACAGCAGTCACATGTTACTGATCACGTTCCGTCATGACGTATGTTTGGAGGGGAAGCCAGCAAAATATGAAATAAAGGTCGTTACGAATAGACAGCAACTAGTACAACTACCTTTTTCTCTGTTCCACTTAAACCTTTTCTGATTCAAGATTGAAAAATCCTTAATGTCACAATGGTTATTGAGGTTTGACTGTGAAAAACTTGTGTAGGTGAACTCGTAATTAAAACTGAAAAGAGTCGTCTAGTTGTTAAATAGCAGAATAAAGTGATTAGGACATACAAATTCAGAACAATAAAAAGAAGATACATTTACAGTTATATACAAAATGTGTAATTAAAAAATAATAGAAATGGAACAAGTAAAAGCCCTAATGCAAAAATTGAAGGAGGTAAATTTACTTATAAATTTAGGAAAGCAGAGATGCTAATCTAGTATGTCAGTGTTATTTGTTTGTTAATTTTACAGCTGGAAATAAAAAGTAATAACTGTCTATATATCGGACGAAAGAAGTACAGTAAAAAAAATCTGATATTTACCTTTGAAATATAAACATCTCAAATAAAGTACATGAAACACTTTTGCATTTACTTATTTTGCTACAAGGATGCGCGGCTGTTCAGGTAAAAACAACAGTGTTCCTAAAATACGTTTTCTCCACAGGAACGTTTATAAGGATTACCGTCAGCTGGAGCTGGCCTGTGAGAGTCAGGAGGATATCGATGCTTGGAAGGCCTCGTTCCTTCGAGCCGGAGTTTATCCTGAACGGGTCACGGTAAAGATTCACTCTATCATAGTTTTAATCATACGTGGATACAAATGTGTGTTCTACAAACTACATGAACAGTAAAACACATTCTTAACCCTCACTTTGTCAAAACCATGCAGACAAACGTGATTTTTAAATGTTGTTGTGCGTCTATTTTAATGTTGTCATGTATCTCATGTGTTTCTGTATTTGTCCTTTTCGATGTCTTTTATCTTCCATCACTGTTTGACCGTGTAGGACAAGGAAGGAAAGGTATGTTTGTGTCTTTACATCATCAGTGTCTTTTTCCACAACATTTTATTGGACAAAAAAAAAAAACCTGAATATAAAATATTTGGATTCAAAGAAATCAAGGAAGTTAGATCCGAACATGTGCAATGAAGAAGAGAATGATGTTTGTGGCTGGACACACACGTCTGTCCTTCAATACTCTCCGACTTTGTCTCTGCAGAGTGACGGTGGCGAAGACAGCGTCTCCGACAGCTTCGTGCACAGCATGGATCCTCAGCTGGAGCGGCAGGTGGAGACCATTCGTAACCTGGTGGACTCCTACATGGCCATCGTCAGCAAGACCGTCCGCGACCTGATGCCCAAGACCATCATGCACCTCATGATTAACAATGTCAGTCCCTGGTGTGGCACTCAGGAGCGTGATTGTTGTATTTGGCTGTTAATGTTCCAGAGATCACAGAACGTTCTCTCTCTCTCTCTCTCTCTCTCTCTCTCTCTCTCTCTCTCTCTCTCTCTCTCTCTCTCTTCTCTCTCTCTCTCTCTCTCTCTCTCTCTCTCTCTCTCTCTCTCTCTCTCTCCGTCCAGACGAAGGAGTACATCAACGCCGACCTGCTGGCCCAGCTGTACTCGTGCGGCGACCAGAACTCGCTGATGGAGGAGTCTCAGGAACAGGCCACGCACCGGGACGAGATGCTGCGGATGTACCACGCCCTGCGGGAGGCGCTGGGCATCATCGGCGACATCAGCACGTCAACCGTGACCACCGCCATGCCGCCGCCCGTGGATGATTCCTGGCTGCAGGTGCAACGGGCCAACTCCGGAGGGAGGTAAGACATAAGACACATCTGTCTGCAACATTTTGTTTCTCAGGTTAAAGAGGATCTTAATTCGATGTATTATTTTTTAATTATAATTCAGTGGTTTATGTGCCCAGGACATGTACAGGACTGTCTCAGAAAATTAGACCAAAATGTCATGCATTCTGGATTCATTACAAATCAACTGAAATATTGCAAGCCTTTTATTCTTTTAATATTGCTGATTATGGCTTACAGCTTAAGAAAACTCAAAAATCTACAAAAATGTAGTTTCTTCCATGTTTATTCTGATGTTCTGTGATTATTATCCTCCAGGTCTCCGGCCACCAGCCCACTTCCAAACCGCAGAGCTCCGCCGGGTCCCCCCGGCCGCCCCGGCTCTCGTGGGCCTCCGCCCGGGCCTCCTCCTGCCGGGGGACCCCCTGTCCCGTCTCGGCCCGGAGCTTCTCCGGACCCCTACAGTGGGCCGCCACCCTCCGTGCCCTCCAGGCCTAACCGCGGCCCCCCAAATGTGCCCAGGTGAGAGAACACACAAGACATGCTTTAAACCCTTCTTCACACCAACATGGAGAACGATGTATTATCATGAGGACTTTAACAATCATCAAATAGCTTAAATCATGAAGAGCTATCCAACCTGAAGTGTTGATGTGAAGACACCTGAAGCCACATGAAGGAGGTTAATGAAAGTGGAGAGCTGTGGTCGAGGTAGAGGACGATAGACGGGTAGACATCCCTTACTAGAAGGATAGACATGTGATTATCGTGATTTATTTTTCTCTTGGTTTCACCTCAATATCTCTCCACCACCACTTTCAACTTTCCACACGCCGCCAAACATCACCAGTTCAAACTCCTCTGATCACCACTAACACACACCTCACCTCTGCTCTCATCTAGATGATTATGATTTCTAAGCTTCAAAGCTGGTATTAGGGTGAGTGAAAACGTTTGGGGTTTTTCTTTCTCTTCTCCTCTTCTCCCGTGCTGGGCCGTGTCTGTGAGCTAAGTTCTGTTTATGAACATTCACGGTCAGGGCAGCAGCTTGCCTCGTTTACTGCAGGAGACCCTGACGTTGCAGAGTGAAGCTCTCACAGACACAAGTTCCACCTCGAAATCCGACTCTCCAAACTTCTCCCATCTAAATCATTTCGCAGTGTGCCGGTCTGTCGGAGAGCTGAGCTCACGTCACATTGGCCATTTCCTGCACTGTAACCGTTTGCACTGCTTCTCTCTCTCTCTCTCTTCATCCCTCTCTCCCTCACCACACCTCTGGCCCCGCACATGACTATGGTTCCTTCTACAGAATCACTATCACTGACCAGTGAGGGGGGGGGACGTTTCTGGTACGTTGGGTGCTGTCCACCATTATCATCACCGCCATCACGAATCCTTCTTTCTCATCCTCTCTCATGTTTTCACTGCATGCCCTCTCCTCTCTGTCACTTTGCATTTCTCTTCTCAGAGCGCTGCTTGGCAAACACCCCCCCTCCAGGGTGTGTGTTTGAGCTTGCATCAGCGTGCGAGCTGAATTCGGTCGTAGCCGTTTCTTTTTTCTCTGTTGATGATCTCTAAAAGGTGGCATCAGTGTGTCGGGAGAAAGAGGAGGTTTCCTATTTGCGGCAGCAGCAGGGGGTTGAACAGGATTCGAGGCCAAAGTTCACAACTTTCAGACTGTTGTTGGTTTTGTGTCCATGTTGTATGTGATGTTAAATTTGTCACCACATCCCACTCATCCCTAACTTTGTGCAGTGAGGCCTTGACAGAACACAGACGTATATTTACACATATATACATGGATACAGCCTTACCGGTGCTGTGGCCATGGGAACCGAGCCTGATATCTCATGTAGTGATATGTGTTACCTCATGATGTAGGTGGTTGTCTGTTATGATGTCCTATTTCTGTGTATGTGCATGAATTTTAACAATGGGAGTGGGGGGGGGGGATCCAGAATAAATTTTCCAATGTTGACAAACACTAATCCAACCTGTTCCCTCTGTGTCTCTCCCTGTGTGTGCGCGCGTGTGTGTGTGTGTGTGTGTGTGTGTGTGTGTGTGTGTGCGTGTGTGTTTGGGTGTGTGGGTGTGTGTGTATGTGTGTGGCAGTCGGAGACCCCCGCCCTCTCCAACCCACTAGCCATCCAAGTTCTTCCCTCCCCGCTCTGCCCGTCCCTCCTCTGGGATGAGAGTCCACGGACAACAGCGCCACCTTCCTGTCTTTTTTCCACCTCACTTGACCTCGGCCGGCTCCCTTCGCCTGCATCTAGTCCTCCCTTACAACAAGCTGTCTCTCTCCCTCCCTCTCTCTCTCTCTCTCTCTCTCTCTCTCTCTCTCTCTCTCTCTCTCCCTCTGTGCCACACAGAGATGCAGAATACTTGAAAACACAGCTGCATGACCGAAACCCCAACTCCCTCAGTTTAGATGAACTATGTAGAGAATATGAAATACCTGATAAGACAAAGTGTGTGCCTATATGCATGCACACCTGCTTACATAAATACACACAAATATTTATATATATATACAAGCAAACACAAAACATATTCCTCCTCCTTTTAAACCTGACGGAGGAGACTTTACAAATCGAGCATGAAACTCTGCCTGAGTATTACACTCCAGCATTTGAAATGGGGATTCTGGCTGCTGACTTCTTTCTCTCTTTTTAACATTTGTTTTATCCTTTTAAGTTTTATTTTATGATTCATTATCTTATTTTAAATAAAGGAATAATTCAAACTAAAACGTTTCTTTCACAAGAGAAGAGAAAGATCTTTTTTTTTGTAATTTGCCTCTTGAGAATAAAGTTGACATGTTAAGATTTAACCTTTGATATCATCTGGACATTTCCAATTTATTCTCAATATGTAAATGGAAAAAAAAGGTTTTAGTGAAGAATTTCTTTAAGAAATGTTGCATAAAAGTGTTTTTCTTTTCATCTCTACCAGTTGTATTCAGGCTCTGATCTGTAAAAGTGCTCCCCCTAAAGATCACAGGCGAGGACACACTTTTCAGAAAACTAAACATCCATAGTGAGGAATAGAAAATAGAGAGGAGAGGTCCCGTTTATAAATTCAGTGTTTATCTTTTTTTTTTAGTATTGAGTTTATTCTGAGCTGCAGATAAACAGACTGCCTCCTCACCTTAATGATTTCAGGAGTTTCATCATGTTCCATCCTGTTTTTTCTCTATTTCTACTCTTTCCATCGAAACAGCCGGGCCAAACAAGAGCGGGCCCTCTCGCCCCGAGAGCCCCCTGCCGCCTCCTGCCTCTTAGAGGAAGCCTCCTCTCCTCTCTTTCACCTCCTCTCCCCTAAAACTCCCATAACCTGACTGCCCACCCACTCACTCACTCACTCACTCACTCGATCGAGGAGGGCGTGAAGGAAATCAAGGATGAGCTGCAGACTCCTCACCCTCAGATATCTGCACAGATAGGGTGCTTCTGCTCTTCATCCTTGCTTTCCCTCCTCCTCCTCTTCTTGTCCTTGCTGTTGGACAGGAGGAGCGACCATGTGAGGGACTCTCTGGGCTGTTTGCCTCCAGAAAGCCTCAACATCCGTAGATTTACCCTGGTTTTCTCCAGTAGTCGAATCACTTTGAGTGCAAATGAGCGTGCATGTGTGTGACAACCACCTCTGAAAACACTGTTGTCTGTGCTTCCACAGAAACTATGCAACAAACAAACTTTGTTTGGTTTCCCAATTTATTTATTTTTTTACTTCCTGGTGCCACTTTTCCCTCTTTCCTCCTCCAATCTTCACACAAACTTTACGTTATCTTATGGAGGCTGGATCTAAATAAAAAGTGCAATATATAAAAAGACTATATAGGACGTGTTCGTGCAGACAGCCTGCATGTCACCATTCAAATCAAAGCAAGAGAAAATGTCTAACTGGGAGGAAGGGGATCTGTGGCCTGGGTTGCAGCCTGAGCTCCTTGTTTTTTTTAATTTATTTTTTCCGAGGGAAATCTGGTTTCTGTGTGTTTTTAAGTGAACTGCATCGAATCATTCGCGATGATAACCTTCCATTTCTTTTCTGCTTCTTTTTTTTTGTTCTTTCCTTTCCTTCCCTCTCTCAGTGGTCACGGGGGTGAGTGAGAACACACAGCCACAGTCTATGCATAGAACTATCAAGCGCTCCTTCTGTTTCTCCCTGTGAGTCGAACCCATCTTTTCAACTCACTGCACCCCCCCCCCCCCCCCACCCCTCTTCTACTACTGAACTCAGTGTGATGTGTTGTATTTTTGATTCGTGACAGAAACCGACAAAACCACCAGCCACGACTAAGCCCCCCCCCCCCCAGCCTCTGTACCTCCATTGATGTAAAATAAAACTTGTGCATCCCGGTCCTCCACGACTGCAAAGCAAAACAAAGCATATTCTACCAATGCTTTAACAGTGAATAGTTTATTATGAACATATCTTATTAACGCGTTATTCTGTGTATGTGTGGTGCATCTTATGGGACATGTACTTCTACTGTCTAGAGAGTTTAGTCTGCAGTGTATTTGCTGAGTATTTAAATTATTATGAACAAATGAGTATCTGTATAAGGAAATATTTAAAAAAAAGTTACAAAAAATGTATAACACAGTGATGTATATTGACGTGTGCAGGCAGGTTTGATACTGTAGCTCATAGCAGAGAGGGGGGTTGTTTGTTTTTCTTGTCTTTCTCTCTCTGTATGTGTGTATGTTTGCGTGTGAGTGTGTGTGTGTGTAGAAGAACAGGGAGACGCAGCATGAGTGTGTGTGAATTCCTGCAGCAGCTCCAGCTCCTGCGTCTTGTTCAAACTGATGATGTTACTCAGCAGGACGTCTGCGCTTTAATGTCAACACATTAAAAACCTCAGTGTACTGAAACTCTCAGCTTGCTCTCTGACCTTCTTTTTTCTTCCTCTTCACGATGTTTGACACCAGAATCTGTTCCTGAGAGCGTATCTGTTATTTATCAGCTTAAAGGAGACATCATGGGATCAAGGTTTTTCATTAAAAACATGCACAAACTAAATGTTTTTTTAATTCAGTTAAATACATATTTACACATATTTCCAGTAACCTGGCATGATAGCAAAAGTGAGAAACTAAAGAGGAATTGGTACATTTATAATTCCTTTGAAGACACAGATGATGTAAGGTACTAAATTAAATATGTGGGGTTTGAATTATCAGACAAAACTGAAAGATAAATGAATGAAATTATCAAACATCAAATCATCAATAATTCATTTGCTAGTTTTGGTCCTTACTGTATGCAAGCATCAAACTAATTACCTAATGGAAATTTAAAAAAAAAATCTGAATCTGCCAAAGAATGGTACTTTTTAATGAAAGACATTTTAGGTGTAAATAGAAATAGTAAAAAATACAATTGATGTCGACTGAATTCCATTAAGCAGTTTGAGCTTTGTGTTCACAGCAGTTTCACAGAGTAACAATAAGATATAAAAGTGATTAATCATTCAGACACTGTTTCAGTTGCTCAATCAGTTTTATTCAGGAGAAGGGGAGAAATTATTACTCAAGGAAAGAAAAACCAAAATCAGAAAGCTTCTGTGTGAAGCCGCCCTCAGACAAATCAGTTCTCTGAACAACAATCCTTCATTTCCATCCAATACTCGCTTCAATTTGACTTTAAAAGTGATTAGTTCAGATTCTAACTTACTTCAAATAAATAGAATTTCTTTTCCTAGTCAATCTTTGTATTAAATCACAGCCGGTCAGTAACCACCAACACCCTGGCTCTGTACGTAGACACAGCCCACACTGCCGACAAACCCCCACTCACACTCACACACACACCAGGCATAATGAATATACAATATGTTACACAGTTACAGTATGTACACTGCCTCTTTTACGGCAAAGACAATAAATGCTTCCTCATTCCTATTTGTTTCAATCACACGGAACATATTTAACAGTGAATCAGAAAGAGTGGGAAGTAACTTTATCTGTAGTAATTTCACCTTTTCATTTACAAGTCCCAGAAACACCACTAAAATGGATTTTTTTTTGTATATATTTATATAAATATTTACCAGCTTGGTCTCAACGCTCCCAGAATCAAAAACAAAACAATAATGCATTTTGTGGCAGTTTTCCATAGAAAAAACAAAAAGTGACAGAATGCTAAGAAGCGAGGGATTTTAAAATTGAGAGTAAATAAGTAAATCTAGTCAGAAACCAACTGTCAAAGTGATGTGGTTTAGGGTAGACGGCCCCTATTTACCTTAAATTGTCATTACATTACATTTTGATCACAATCTGCACTGATCATTTCTGTACTGTTATTTTTAGTTATCAATATTGCGTGTGAAATTTCATATGGTCACAAATTGTTCTCTGCCTCGAAATAAACTCAACAGAGCATGTAAAAAGTCCTACACTCTAATCTACATTTTTGAACTTGGGCCTCTTATCTCTCTCTCAAAGCTGAACGCTCATCGTGTCATCAGGTGAAAGAAACATCAGTCCAGATGTTGGAGTCCTCTGTGATTTCTCATTTATTTAACACCACAAGGAGATTTACTCGATTATCGATGGACAATGTGATGATATCTTAATATGAATTTTTACTTCTCTCCTTGAGAAAAATGAAACGTTGCTCATGTTCTCAAATTCAGTTTGGTCCCAAAGGTCTGGGAATAACGTCATGACGATCATCATGTTCAATTCGTGTTTACACACCTTGGTCTCACGCATGGGCGCGCTTTCACTTAAATTAAGTTGCTTCGGCCGGAACCCTCAGCGCACAGAGCGACGCATCATAGGATTCCTTGTTTGCTCCGCGGAGGCTCAGTGGTAGAAACTGAGCTGACGGAGAAGCTTTGTACAGTTTTAGTGCAATCGTACTCATATAATCTTATACAGCTCTACACTCACAGAACAACAGACGCTGACACACACACACGCACGCACACACACAGTCCAGTTGTAAAGGATGTGCATTAATTCATCTTTGATGTGTAGAGATACGAGATTAACGTAACAGAAAAGAACAGGCTCCTAGTAATCATGGTTAGTTTGTTTAGAAACTTAAAGACCCCGTGAAACTGAAGATTAGGAATAAAGATGAAAAATAAATTAGTTATGAGCTTTGAGTGATGGAAGTGTGGATTGAGATCGTGATCACAGCATATTCAAAAGTGGATATATGACTGCAAATATAGATTGTAACTCTATACCTCCTGTAACTTCTTCAAATTAATTTTTCTTCATGGGGTCTTTAGGTTTCACCTCATCCTCTCGCTGAGTCAAAAATAATAACGATGGCGACTTCTCGGTTTAACATCAACGCTACACAAACATATATCAACACATTGCACTGTTTCAAGGTACGACTTGTTTTTCAGTGTTTGAAGGAAAAGGACAATGAAAGAGAGGGGAGTTGTAGGGACAGCATCATTCAGCAACACCTGCCTCTGTCTTCCCGAACCAGATCGTGTTAAGTCTCATCTATGCTCTGTACAGACACAGCTACAACGGAGCAGCCCCACCGGAAATCGTTGGGGGCATTGTAGCCAATAGTTAATGAGTGAAAAGTGAAACGACCATAAGACGGCAGGATGTCTTTGAGGAGTAAGTCTGCCAGTTGTAATAATCTACAGGCAGCTACGTGCTGCCCTCTAGTGGGTGTATTACGTACATCCACTAGAGCTATGTATTACATAGCTACCATGTCAACACATCCGTCAGGATGAATGAGCCTTAACTTGTGTGCTTTCGATTTGGATACTGCACCTTCACTTAAAAAAGCTCACTAAGTTCTATTGTTTACTTCACTTAAATCTCACTCTACCACCACCCTCATATCGTCTTGCTGCACCCTTCTCCTCCTCTCTCTCTTCATGTTACACAAACATACAGGGAATATTCAGCTTGTTACATTCCAACAGAATGCTCTTTTTTGGCATTTGTACAGTGAATTGTGTAAAACTGAGATTTGTAGCAAAGTTGCCCACACAGGCTGCTAATTCAAACAGCTCTTTAAGTACTGTTTCAGCAGGGGCACAGAGTACAACGCCCCTTTATTGCACTTATGTGTAAAGATGGGGGACGAGTGAGGGCATGGGGAATGAAAATTGCGGTAGTGAGAATAATCTAATTATGTTCAAGAATACAGATTATCTCTTCTCTGGGAAGAGCATCAGGAACCAAAACATAAAAAGAGCAAATAGAAAATACTTTCTCTTTAACCATGCACACAATCGTGCCAATACGCGGAACAAAGAGGGGGTGTTGTAATGTAACTGGGTCAGAGACATTCTTCTATCTGTGATCTCTTCTGTAAGGTCTCCAAGTGTTTGTGAATATGATCTATTAGATATAAACATGGTAAACGGTGGTGTTCAATATTCCCCAAACTTCAAGACATGTCCATTAGCGCACACACACATTCACGCCTTTCTCATACCCACACCTCACACCACCAGGATCTTGACTTCATCCTGTTCGTCGGGCCGGTAGAAGAAGGGGATGCAGGGGTTCTCCCCTAGGAAGGGGGGGGATCTGAGCGCCCCCTGGGGGTTCTGGATCTCCTGGAGCAGCTGCATGATCTGTTGTGCAGTGCCGTCCTCGTTGGGTCCCAGGGGCTTGGAGTCGGTCTGGGCTGCTCTGGTCGAAAGTGCCTGGGAGGAGGTGGCTTCCAGGCCTTTGGTGGACTCTGAGAGAGGAATGACCTCAATGGCGTCTGTAGAGGGAACAAAGAAAACGAAATATCTCCAAGTGAAAAAGGGGGTGACACACAGGTTGAAGACACGGACGAAGATGCCAAGACAGTTGGCGGTGATTAGAGCTGATGACGGTGTCGGGGGGGCTGTAAATATGATCACCACGCCACTTCCTGCCTATGCCTGCTGCACCTCCAGCTCTGGCCTGTATAATTCTGAGGATTTGTTGCTGTAGAGAACGTGTGTAGAGAACCCCAAGCTGTGTTGAGAATGTGTGAAAGGCAAACTGCAGGTTAACTCCGTAGCCAATTCTCTGCATTTAACCCGGAGGCCATGTCTGAAACGGCTTAAGTCTGAATCCTTCTCTTTGGCAGAAAAATGAAGAAAACTTAGAAAAGACATCTCAGCTCTTTGGCTGCATGTGGCTTGAGAGGACACATTTAACCTCCCGGCACCTTCCTTTACACACATCAATGGCAAACCGTTTATGTATTGATTAAGGATAAAATATCTGCATCATGACAGAACATTATCCTGGCTGTGCCTACCTGCTCCACTGACGGCATCAATCTCCATGTCTGTGTGCCCATGGTGCTCTTGATGAGTGTGATCCTCCCCAATAGGAAGCAGGTCGGGGTTCACCGTGCTTGTGCCAGCTACAGCTTCGGCGTAGCGGGTGTACCAATCATTCCGTTCCGCCACCAACCTCATCACCAGATCCTGCAGCTCCGCCAGCTTCACCTGATGCACAGTAGAGACACCGGCCTTTTAGTCTTTGAATGTTAGTAAGACAGAAAACTGAGCGATAAAATGCTTCAACACCAACAGAGAATGGGATGACACTGTACTGCGTTGATGATTATCTTAAATGTAAAGGTCACGATAACCGACCTTCATCTCTTCCTTGTCCTGGGCCAACATGCTGATGTAATGCTCCTTCTCCTGGTGTTTCTGCTTCATGATGGCTCGCTGATTCTGGTACAGGGCTATGTACTCCCCTGAAGGGACAAACAGAGCACGTCATTGCACCACTAACTGTTATGGTGGTGAAGAATTTGTGTCCCTTTCTGACCCTCTGTGCTGTTGTTCAGTCTCACCTATGGTGTCGGTCTCTCCAGACAACTGGATGCAGCGATGCTCCAGCTCCTCCACCCGCTCCTTCAGGTCCACCTTCTCTTGCATGAGGGTCGTGAAACGATGCTGAAGCTTCTCCATGGCAACCTGCAGGGCCTGATGCACTTCAACTGGAACTCCTCCTTCTACGCCAGGGACAGAACAGAGTACACATTATATATATTGTATTTACATAACCAGAAAGACTTGCACGTAGACCAACAATGTAGTCTTCCTCACCTGAATGCTCGTGACTGTGTTCACAGTGACTGTGTTGGCTATGAGTGTGATCGAGCTCATGATTATGGTCATGAGCAGTTTCGTGGCTGTGGTGTTGGTGTTCAAGGCTGATGGCCACAGCAGCCTGGTGACGGGCTGCCATGTGGAGTCGGTGCTCCTCCTCCAGTAGCCTCCTGGCCTCGTCCCTCTCTCCCTCCAAGTGAATCAGAGCTCCACGGATGAATTCCTCCTGCAGGGTGACAGGAAGTGGTGATGAGGAAAGTGGGAGGAAAAAAACCATTTAAAAAATATGTTCTTTATTTAAAGACCAATCGTCCTTTGAGGGTCAAAGGAGGAAGATAGAGGCAATCCAAGCTGAAATTGGGCGAGAGGCCGGGAAAACATACAGAGACAAATATCTTTGGACTGTGGGAGGAAGCCGAGTACCAGGAGAAAATCCACACAGACACAGGAACAACATGTAAACTCCGCAGAGAGACCCCCGGCCGGGACCAATAAATTCCTTAAGCATACCTCCATAAATATCCATCACCCTCCTTACCATTTCTTTCTGGCTTTCGAAGTCTTCTGGGATAACTATGGAGGAGGACATCTTTGGACTCTCCTGCAGGGACTGGCTTTCCACTCCATCACCTTAATGACATAATGACAAATTAAAGCTGTGAAGACTTTTATAGACAGCTGGACAGATATTGTTTCCCATTTCTTAAACATGTGATTCCAACCTGTAAAACTAATTGGTCAGATTTTAAATGTGAGATTGCAGCAATTATGACCATAATTATGACCATAATTGCTGCAACTGTAGATAGAGCACAGGTTAAAAACAGCTTGCCCTGCCTACAAGTGTAATTAAATCGAATTAAAGTTGTAAAACGAGGGGTTACCTCTTTTAGGCAGTATGTGGTGACATCACCATCACTACATACAGACTAATAGATCTGTTGAGGTAAAAAACACTCTTGTTACTCTTAAAGCCTTGGTAGAGTTAAATGGTAAGTCACAAACATGTGTAATTCCTTTTTATCGTAACCCTTTGATACACAACATGGGTCAAAAGTGACCCGGCTCAGTTTTATTTTTTATATCTTTGCAGTGAAATAATCATCATTAACTATTTTAGGTATTGCCTAATTAATCCTTATTTAAATTGATCCTTTGTTACTAAGTTTACGCAAAGTTTGCTGAGTTTTCGAGTGTGTTCACACCGTCAAAAATGGGTTTTCCTGATTAATCAAATGAAAAGCAATAGGGCCTTCGGACTGTCTGTGCTCGGGCCTTGATTAAGGTAATTCTTACCTTGGTCTCTCGGTGACGTTGCAAGAGCTGAGCTGTGGAGAAGTTCCTTCACGTCAGACTTCAGCTGCTCATTGTCTCTGACCAACTGCTCCAAATGGTCCTATAGGGGGAGACAGGGAGTCATTTGAACAATGAAGAACGAACTGTTCGTAAAAATGATAAATTAATTAACAGTGACAGAAACAGGGTTTTTACAGCACACTCAAATTAAATTGATTTTGCGTTTGGAGATAAACCTATTCCTGAGTCACACACCTGCGTTTCTTTGAGCTGACAGTGACTGATCTCCAGCTGCACACGGCCCTGGCTTTCATCGTGCTGCAGCCGGTCCATAAGCTGGCACTGCTGCAGATACTGTCGGTGGACCTGTTCCCTCTCGGAGGCCAGGGTCTGGTAGCCGGCACAGTACTGCTGCAGGTGAGCCACCACCTGGTCCCTCTGCTCCATCAGACCCTGAGTCTCTTGATTTTTCGACTCCAGCTGGAGGTGGAGGAATGGAGATGGAGATTAGAGCAAGAGGACAGAGATAATGACTATGTGATCAAGGCATTGTTTTTTATCTCTATAGACGTGGCAGAGAACATGTATAGAAAAGACAACTAACAACATACAAGGAAGCAAAGGGAAGTCAGCTGAAGTTCAAACTGTGACAAATGCAATTGAAAGTGGCATGTGACCATACCTCCTCCTTGACATTGTGCAGTTCCTCTTGCAGTTCACCCATCCTGCGAGCCAGCTCCTTTTTCACGTGTTGCTCTGACTGGATGGCAGTGGTCAGCTCCATGTTCTCATTAGTCTGTACAAACAAAGACATTTTGGCAAGTGTCCCACCCTTTGAGGTAACGCTGGTCATGAAGTTATGTAACACTTTGTTGCAGAGTCCCAGATAAAAACCTTTTCTATACAATAATTGAATACAAATTTTAGCGAGTCATTAGAAAAGGACTGATGGACAGCAAGATTTGCAGCCTCACCAGCTTGACAAAACCGTTCTGAAGCTCAGCCAGCTGGTCCTTCAGTGTCCGGTTCTGGGTGAGGGCGCGGCTAATAGTGGCCTTGTCTGACTGAACATCCTCCAACATGCGGCGACGGTCCTCTCCCTCCTGGGTGCGGCTCTCCACCTGCTGCTCCATCTCTCCCAGACGCATCTCCTGCTCAGAACACATGCGGCTCAGCTGCTTGTTGTCTCTCAGCTGGGGAGAAATGTTACAAGGGCTAAGGTTAGATTTCTTTAAAACTGTTACAATACAGTATGTGGATCACATGACATTTGTTTATAGATCTAGATTTGTTTAGGAATGAAGAATACAAGGAGGTGCATACCTGAGCCTGATACTGTTCAGCCAGGGCTTCTTTCTCTTGTTGTAGTCTGTCGAGGCGCTCTTGCAGAGCTACCTCATTCTCTGATGGTCCCAGGGACGGAGGCTCTGCATTACCCTGAGCCTCTCTCTCTTGGGACAGTAACGCTGGATGAAAAGAAGGATGAAAGTTCTCAAAATTTGTTATATTTCTACATTGAAACACACTTCACTATGGTAGCTGAACCACCTGCAAGATGCCAGCGTCAAGTCTGTTACAGCTTTCAATATAGCGCTAAATGACTCATTATCATACAAAAACTGAATGTCTGACAATAAGTATAATCTAGCATTGTGGCGGGACAAAGACTGGAGCAAACTGATTTACAGCAGTTAATAAACAATTAAATTAAAATGGGCTAATGATTCAGAGTGCTCTAGTCGCTCTCCTTCATCAAACAAGCTCCTTAATCAGGTGCAAGTTTCTCAAAGTTCAGCGGAGAACCAATTCTATTAATCCTACCGTCGAATGAAGAGTAACGAGGACACAGGTGCAGTAGGTGAGGGCAGTGTGCAGCTATTACCTGCAGCATTTTTTAGCTCTGTGATGCTGGCCTCCAACTCTTGGACCCGGTTGATGTTTCTGTCCCTCTCCTCTGCAACCAATGAAACCTGCATAGACACATTAATAAGTCTTTTGTTTGCCTTAAAAAATAAAGAACATTAAAGGACATAGCACTCTCTTTATTTTTAAGATACAGCAAACAAGTAAGTGAGTAACCTGTGTTAGGAGCTGTTCTGTTTTGTCCTTCCATACACGGCCCTCTTCTTGGATCTGCTCTGCATAACAGTCCCTCTCTGTCTTCAGCTGACCAATCGACTCCATCAGCTACAAAACGAAGCATGGATATGTTGTGTGTCCAGGAGAAATGGCTTGTTATATGACAACCAACAACAAGTTCATGCCAGCACCAAGCGTCAGTCGAGCATAACATTGAGTGTTAAAGCAACGTGTATGTATGATGGCTCAGTAAGAGAAAGGTCCTTGCACACAGACCTGGTGATTTTGAATCTCTAGCTGCTGTCTCTCCTCGACCAGTAACTGCGCCTGCTGGTTGGCACTGCTGGGATCTGACTGATTGGAGTACTAATGAAAAATGAAAAAGACAAAAAACGGAATTGAATGCAGGTTTATACATAATATTTTTTGTTTTCTAGTTTAACCAAAGGGGGAAGAGATTTAATGTTGGTCTGGTGTAACACACCTGTTGCATCATGAGGTCACCAATCTCGAGCCTCTTTCGAAGATCTTCCACCTCCAACCTCATCGCTCCATTCTCTTGTGACGTCAGTTTCAGCCTCTCAGACAGCTCGGAGCTCTGCTGCTTTGACTCCTCGTTCAAATTGCTGAAAAAACAAAGTATATTAGATACTCATAAGACCTGGGACACTTGGCTCTTGCCACCTGTTGCTCTGTAAAGAATTTGATGGATTTGAATTGTCCAAACATCAAAATCTTATAGGAACATGTCTCCTTAAGTATTCTAGGATAAACAGACTTACTTTAATCTAAACACCTCTAGTCTCAGGTTGTCTCTCTCCTTTTCAAGTTCTTTATTGTGCTGAGGACAATAAGAAAAACATTTATTAAAAATAACAGACACTTGGACAGGGGGACAAAAAGAAAATATTTTTCACTGAAACAAAGGACGTTGGCCATGCTTCTGTGTGAGGCTGACTATCTGAATAACATTCATGTAGCTGATTGTGTTAATTCTTTAAGCTGTTCTTATATGTTGCCCCTGCATTACTCATTTCACAGTGAATTGTGTTTATAGGGAGTCTATTGACTGCAAACCTTTTCAAACTGTTTCTGTTGTGCTGAGACAGAAGAGAGGGTTCGCTCCAGCTCTGACACTCTCTGCTTTGTTGACTGCAGACGGCTGTTCAACTCCTCTGCCTCCCCTACACACACAGAGAGACACATACACAAACTTTGAATTACCCGCTGAGAGGGTTAATGTCTTGCTCTGATGAAAAATTCCCATTCAAGTGAATGCACCTCTTCTTAAAATACACACAAACCTGTTTTCTGCCGTGCAGCGTGCTGTGTGTATTGTAGTGCTGTTTGTAGCTCTGATTTCTCTGATACCAGTATTCCAATAGTTTGGATGTGAACCTAATGAAAAGAAATACAAACACAGAGCACAGTTCTCTGAGTCAGCAATTGTCAACTGAAGTCCCTCATTAAATCCCAACATAAAATTAACTGCATTTTCTGAACATAGAAGAGGAAGGGTTGGAATGGGGAGGTTTCATTTTCTCTCCCTCACCTGCAATTGCTCGCGCATGGCTCCCTGCTCTTTGGAACATCTCTGCTCAAATTCTTTTCGCTCCTATAGGAAGAAAAATAAAAGGTTGAATGACTGGGAAGGAGGTGAAAATTCAGTATAGACTGGACAGGAATGAGGCCAGTAATGAAAAGACAGTCAAGTAGACATAGATTTTGAAAAGTACTGGTTACCTTTTGTAGCTGATCTGTGAGCTCCTGAGATTGCTTTGCCTGCCAGATCAACAGGATATCAATTTATGTTTGGGAAACATCAACATGTCATTCAGCATCCAAGCAGTGAAACACAATTCTATAAAACATGAGTAAAATTCTCGAACCAAAGACCTCAGACAGGACAGAGATGAAGGATTCAAATAATGAACCTGTTTTGTAGATCATGTGCGTTTATAATATGTTATATATGTATATTAGTTTATTGCTGTTAGTACGTTTATTAAACCATTTTTAATCAGGTTATTACAGATCTGCTCCTAAGGCTTCACTTTATGCTTAGGCTCTAAATGAGTTTACTTCAACCAAAGAGAAAGATAAATAAATAACATGAAAAACATGTATGACTTCAGCCAGTGAGGTTACTCAAGGTGATAATGCAGAATGCATACAGTACATGCACTGATATGGCATTAAATAGTGAAAAGGTTAAGTATGGTGTTACTCCGATCACAGAGGCATGCAGGAAAATACACACACACCCACACACCTACTCCCACACACACAGCTGCTGCTTACCAGCTGGTCTAGCTGGATATTCAGCTGAGAGTTTGTTAGGTTGCTGGACTCCAGGGCGGCTGCCAGCTCCTGGTTCCGACTCTATCTCGTGCACACATGCATCCGGGAAAGAAAAAAATAAACAATACAAAAAAAACACGAGAAGGATAAAGTGCAGTGGCAGGGAGTCAAATAAATAACATATGGAAGGTGGGAAATTCAAATGTGAATCATTTACATGGAGGTAAACAATAATACCTTTACAAGAGGTGCAAAAATGTTTTTTAATAATGAGTCGTGACAGATAACTTAAATATATTATGGTGGTTAAAGCAGTTAAAAATAGCGGAACCTTGATAAAGACCTATTTAGGTAAATCTGAACATGATCCAAAGGACCTCAGTTTGTCAGATAAAGTCTCTCTCACTATGCCAGTGGTCACTGAAATAACATTACATAGTGCAAAGGGGCAATATTCTGTATCACTTCTATAGCCAGCCCCAGGAAGACTACTTAACCAGTTACTGTGTATAAAGGATGAAACATTAATCTTGGAAATTCTTGGAAAGAACATGTTACACACTCTGTGTTGTTAATTCAATTACAAAAAGCCAGGAAGGTCACCCTCACAGAGTTAGTGGTTGATTACCCAGCTTTTAGTATTACCATTTCAGATAGGTAGCTAAACTTAATTTTGGTGATAATATGTTGATTTTGAGTTGAAGCTATAAGGTGAGTTATAACTGAAACAGAGAAGTGCAGAACATTATGCCTCATATCACAGCTGCTGTATATCCCATAGAGTGGTGGGACTATTGTACGACTTGACTGACTTGTATTGCAGGTTTCAAATCTCAGAGTAAGTCTTTAGTTCATTGAAAGTTTGAGTTAGATTTCCATCTCACCTCCATTTCTCTCTCATTAAGAATGGGCGCACCATCTCCATTCTGATACGCAGCAGATGACTGAAATGACACAGAACCTCAAGTTGATGACATTCCAATACAGAGAAATCAGCAAGTGTTTTTCAAGTTAGGTTTATATATAGACCATACAGGCATTATCAAGTCCATAACATTTAATTTTCATTTATACGTCTGTAAACATTCATGTTAAAAATGATACTTGTGTCAAAATGAAAAATTATCTTCACATTCTTGAAGGCTAAACATAGTGGATGCATCACAGACGTGAAACACATTTAGTAAACACTAATTTCATCTGCTTTTCAACACCATGTGGGGCAAAAATACTTCAACATATTTCTTGAAAGTAACTGTAAATTCTGTTTGCTTAACATATAAATGTATGACCTGCTATTATATCAACCAAACTGCATGACTTTTAGAGAGTAACAGTTTCAGAAACATGACCAAAAACACACTTTCTGTTTTGCTGCTGTCTTCCCTAATCCGAAGATCAGAGGAAATATTAAATCTGGCTTGGTGCTTCATTTGGTGCCGTCGGCGTGCTTGAGGCCATTCAGAGCAGCTGGCAAATTTGAAAATTCCTCCTGAGAATTGATGTTACACACTCTTGCTGCAAATGCACATCAGTTGTGGTTTGTTACTGTTAAAAACCCATAACACCATATGACAAAGAACCGAGTCAGTGAGTGAATGAGAGAGATCATACCTCAGAGACCAGGCCGTTAAGTTGCTGTGAGAGCTGCCGCAGGCTCTCTGTGGAAGACAGTGGTCTGCAGGACAACACACAAAGAGACATTATTATAATTGCATATAAGGGGCAATACTTAATTTACAATAACTAAAAATATTGTTTAATATTTTGTAGAAGAAAAGTCTGTATTTAAAGCCTATAAATTCAGTTAAAACTAGGCAAAAACATGACATAAACTAAAAACCTGAACATGTATAATTATGTCCCTGTATTATGTGGTGTGAGTTTTTCATGAAAAGATGCAAGGGTCTGAATGGCAGTGAGAAGTCCCTCACCTATTTTCCTCTGTTAAACTCTCATTGCCATTGGTATCAGGATAGTCCTGCAGAGAGAGAGAGAGAGAGAGAGACAGATTGAAAGGAGGAATAGATTTAAAGAGAAAGAAAAACAGATAAGTGACATTGATCAAATTTATGTAAAAATAATCTGTGTGATAAGCAAAAAATAATCTGTGTAATAAGCACAAGAAAGCACCTTAAAAAAAACAAAAGCACGGTTTGGATTATCCCCTCATCACACTCTTATATTAGAATCATTTCAGCAAATTGGATCAGACTTATTAGAGTCATCTTGTTAAGGCTTATAATGTGACAGTTATGAGATGGAAGACAAATAGAGACAGAGACACAATGACTTGATGTGAGAGACACACCTGCAGGGCAGCGTTGTGAGCGACAAACTCAGGGTTATTAGTAGTGTTAGGCACAGCAGCGTTAGAATCAGGTGAGCCACGGCCAGGCTCGCCCCCTGGGTCCTCCAGCAGCTGGGGAACTGAAGACCCCATGGGCTCCACGTCAGCAAAGGTCTGAGGTGACACATAAAACAGAAAAATGCACACACTGGTTTCATGCCAGGAAAAAGAGCAGTCATGATTAAAGCAATAGCAAGACAATAATGATGTACAAGACAATACGTGCATGCAGGGAATTAAGTTTATTACTGTACTGACTTGGTTTAAAAGGTTCAGTGTGTACGATTTAGGTAGGAAATGGATCTATTGGCAGAAATTGAATATAAAATAATCCTAGTTATGTTTAAGCTAGTTTGTTTCATTGTTTTCTTTACCCTAGAATGGCTCCTTAGTATTTAAATACTTAAATATTTAAATCGGGAGGGGTATTTTCTTTACAGTCGTCCAAACTGGACCTTTTGACTTTTTATAACTGAAGGTTTTCACAGGTTCTCCTTGTTGTTTGGAAGGGGAGGGTGAGGTGAGGGGTGTTCAGCTGCAACATGCAATTTTAACACAAAATTCCACACACTGAAGCTTTAAGGTGCCAGTTTGATTAGGTCAGTTGTGTCATTTACTTAATGAAATGATTGCATGATAGTGCACAAGCTGAGAGGACATTAACATACAAGTTAATGGAGGTTAAGGGTTGGTATCTACTTAGTTAACTATAGTTAATAGGGAGTTATACCTACCACTGCTACCTATTGAGCTCCATCAAAAACTTAGACTACCGGTAATCTTTCTATGTTACTTTGACTTTTGTACAAAAAGTAATGAGTGCATACAAAAAAGGCATGATAACAAGCAAGAAAAACACAAAAGCAGCGATGAAAATGATTAAAATGAAAAAACAGTACACACATTTCTGGATTTCCCAGAAGCATGCCTGCATCATGCACCCAGATGCAGATAACACAGCACAACACAATACTGAGGCTCTTGCCAGCCACTGTGCATTTCATTCCCATCTTCAATGCACTTCTATATAGAAACATGAACTCCAAGTGATCACCAACAACACTTCAGTAACACAATCCTGCATGTTTCTTAACCTTTATTTGCACTCTTGACAAGTATTTAAAAAGCACAGCACCAAAGCAAGAACTCAAATTCGCCGGCATGCTCTCGGGTTAATGTGACATAGAACAAGTGCACTTGATGTAAATATAAAAGGAAGGTAAGAATGGGGAAGCCAGATGCAATATTAAATACCATGTGAGGAGCAGGTATTTACAGCAGAGGGATGCAGAGGCAGATAAAACAGGCAGGGTGGAGCCAAAGTAGGAAGGGAGAGAGAAAGACAGTCTCACCTGACTGTTGCCATTAAGAGGTAGGGCTACTCCATTGCTTTGATTAAATACTTTGAGAATACTGTCCAACTACAGGAAAGAAAAAGCAAAGATAGAGTAAAAAAAAAGAAAGGCACAGACAAGCTGCTGCTACAAGAAATCTAAGAAAGAGAAGGTCTGGAAGAGAGGAGGAGTGTGATGAGGAGAAACTGAGGCTGCTCCCAAGAAGTCAATATTTATCAGCTGCATTTTATCTCAGTTCAATTCAAAAGAAAAATGACAGATGTAAACACTTAAATCACAATAAGAGCTATGGGACGGTGCATCGTTTTACTATTCTCTGACTACAAATCTCGTGCTGCTCTTAAACCATCTCCTCAAACTAACTAGGCCCAGATTTCAGTTACGATTAGAAAATGTCGGACTAACTGAAATGGTCTGTGGAAAACTGACCTACGTGCCCATCGCTGTGTTTGAAAGTGCATGAGTCACATGCCTCACTGTGTGTCCCCACTCAGCCAGTGGTTTTCAAATTCATCAGCCTAAACAACCACTGGCCATGTTACTTCCTATTACTTTTGACAAATTAAAAACAACGGAGTGATAACTGCTTCCAAAATGTAACTTTTACTTTTTTAACCATTATCAAACATTAAGTGTTTATTTTTATGCGTTAATGATTATAACTCAAATATACATATTCTTCAGGTCACCTTTACTGCACAAGACTATCTTACCTCACAAAATCAAAACAAATTTCCCACATTCTTCTTTTGCATTATAACCTGATTATGGCAACTGTTATGGTCAAAGGGTAAACAATCGGCTTCTTGTCCAGTGTTCTAGTATTTCTTGATTAAACATTATTTTCACTCCATTACCTGGTGAGCAAACACAGTAGATGTTAATACTGCTGTGTGGTTGGCACTGTGTGCCATCAATTGCCTGGCGGAAAACATTTGGCAACTTGACAGTAATTCAACCATATCAGTTCACACCCGGCAACATTTTATATCAATGGCCAAGGAGATCATTATAAATCATTTGAGTTAAAGAAAACAAATAATTAAGCACTCTATGATCAACTCTTCTGGATTTGTTTATCTATCAGACTAAAGTGACTCACTATTAAAGAAATACAGTTTGTAAGTTCAAGACATAGCATGCACTAATCCTTTGCTTGTCTTTTGTAAACAGCAAACAAAAGACTGAGTTTAACATGTTCACAATGGGTTTGACCAACCAGAGATAACCAGAACAGAGACAGGCTGTCAAGCACAAAGATGGTTGTTATTTGACCCAGAAGGTCAGATTGACAAGAAGACGATAAAGGAAAGACTTACGTTGATTGGGGAGTTTCTATCTGTTGTAGGTGCATCATACTGGTTCAGTCCCTTCCCCTTCCTCTTCTTCTTGGCCCCTGATCCGCCGCCGCCGCCGCCACCTCCTCCCCCTCCTCCTCCACCCTTCTCTCCTCCTCCACTAGCAGGGGAGCTCTTCTGCTGAAACTCCTTCAGCTGAGCAGGACATGAGAGGGGGAAACAATGAATGCATGAACACAAATGCACCGAGTACTTCTTGACCTCTGCTTCCTGATCTACAAAAGCCATATGTTTCGTTTTAATTATTCAACTCTGAGTCTTGTTCCAAACGTTCAGCCTTACAGACATCCAGTTTAATATCTAATCACTGTAGGGTATTGTCAAGCTAAATGAATGGGGATATCTCTGGCAATACACCAGCTACACCACAGATCCGGTTTCATTTGTTGACTGGAATGCATAACCACGGCCAGCAAGTTATTGAAAGTAACTCTGACCTGTTTGCTCACTGGTTTAATGTTCTAAACCAAACAAGATGGGGTTAGTATCTCTGTGGCAAAGAAAGATCATCTATTTGCAGTTTGTGACATGTGACATCTGAAACATACTTTCTCGTGCCTGAGTGGGTTGTCCCCTGTGCTTTGGCCATGAGGCCTGTGTGTGACAGCTGTCGTTGGGTACCACAAGAATCAAAGGGGGGGGGGGGGGACCCACTGGAGCTGCGATTTGCAAAGCACTTTACATTGAATTGCAGCTAAATGTCACGTTAAATCACCACGACCACTCAGTCAGGACGATTGTAGGCCAGACTGCTGACGAGACATTTCCCCCGAAGCTAACATTCCACAGTAGATAAGGCCATCTTTGAGACTAGCCTCACAGCACACCTAGCTAAAGCTCACAGCGGGACAGGGAAGAGGGGTGTCAGCTGTCAAAACAGTCCCCGTCATCCTACCCGGCTAGCTGCGCTACAATGCTAACACCAGTATTTACTTAAACAATAATGTCTGGTAGCTGCTTACGTTGATAACTGAGCCCCCTCTGTGAAACAACACAGAAAGCTACACGTCCGCTGAGTCTATACACTCACACAGCACCAACTGATAGTTAGCCAAGTTGCTAACCAGCCTTAGTTAGCGTGCCAGGGTTTGCTAATAACTACATTCCACGTTAGATACAAAGATACCAATAGGCAAAGCGAGTAAAATGACTTAATCGCTGTCTAGACTAACAACGCGGGATGCTGCAAATGCCTCCGCAAACTAAAAATAGTCCACATAATCTGGGAAAGTTCATGCTACAAGCTCAGGCCCGGGAGAAGCACCGGTCTCTCCTGCGCATTGCACGCCCAGGGGGAGTGAGGCTGGGAGGGAGAAGCGCCCGCGCAGAGGTCGGGCGACGTGTAATGACAACACCCCTGCACCGAGAGTAGATTGGTGACCAAACGGAACAAAAAACCACCAGCACCGCGAACCGGCGAACCACAGCGGAACCATAAGCATTGAACCGGTCCAGTTGCAAATGACTTTTACCTTTTTCTTGGCTGCAGCGAGTTTGATTTGCCTGCTCTGGTCGGCCATCCTGCTGCTCTGCTCCACCGACCCAACCACGTCATCAGTCCGGTGCCTGCTGGTGCCTCCGCCGGTGGGGGGCGCAGGAGAGGGAGGAGATCAAGCAAATAAATCGATAGTACCTAAGTAATAAAGTAACAAAGTCATTTGTTCAGCTAAATAAAATAATTTCTGCAGCCGATTTAATCAAGGTCGAGCAAGCAGGAAGAATTTTGTCTTTGTTAGATTTTCGAATCCAGATATATATTTTTTTCTATTTTATTTTTGCTTTCATGTGTGCAGTGCAGAACTAGTAAAGAATGAATCGATCTGTTATTAGTTGTATTCTATCAGACAGCCACAATATTATGTAATGTAAAATAATATAATATAATACATCGGTGTATGTATATATATATATATATATATTCTTTACGCTCACTGCTCTGTGTGTCCTGCACCAGATGGGTTAAATGCGGATGATAAATGCATGTCTGTGCATGTGTTTGGTATAAATAAACGAATCTTAATCTTAAATACAGCTCAGCTGCGGAACAAGAAACCTATTTGAGCAAGAAAGACTCAGGAGTTTGAGAGAGATTGAGGCTTCTGTATCACAAATGCATCTGTGTCCAATACATTTGTATCAACAGAGCAGAATACAAATATTATCTACATAATAATGAGTGACCATTACTCCTTGTGCTAGTTTATGGGAACAATATGTCATTTATTTGATCACCGAATATAAACTAGAAGGATTTGAATGAATTTTCAGAGTTAAATATTAAATAAATGTGTCCTACACTGTGATTCTTGTAAGGCGTCAGAAGCCAAGGCTGGAAACTACTGGGTTATTCTCTAACAATAGGTTTTTAAAGCATGTTAAATCATCCAGTTTCTAAAATCCAAAAATATAAAAGTAACTTTTAAGTAAGGCTGTCAAATATATGTAGTAAAACAGAAAATACAATGGTTTTCTCTGAAATGTGTATCAAAAGCAGCATAGAATGACACAGACACACACACACACACACACACACAAACACACACACATGAAGGTGTCCATCTTCTTCCTGTGCTTAGTTTCTCATGTTTATGAACAGGTAATCCCCACTCTTTCCCATCTGCATTCCGAAGAATAAGATATAAAAAAAATAATGAAAAAAATTAAATTAAATGAATCCTGCGCAGTCCACTTCAGCGCAGGAGTTGCACAGTTCGCTTCTGCGCAGGATTCATTTAATTTAATTTTTTTCATTATTTTTTTATAAGCTTTTATTTAATTATTTATTATTGTTTTAAAATGTACATAGTGTAAGATATTGTGCAATGAATAGGTGGTTGAAGTCCTGCCAATTTTAGGAGTTCAGTATCTTGCCCAGGACACTTCGGAATGCAGATGGGGAAGAGAGGGGATTACCTGTTCATACACATGAGAAACTCTCAAAAAGCCAATAAATTTGCCTACAAAATAATAATAATAATCCTTACAATTTCAATAGAGCAGTCTGTCAGTGCCTGTCAGTGCTTGGCACTAATAAGTGTTAAGCCTGATATCCTAACCTGTCCCTCTCAAACTGTGCAAATCAAGTCAAACCGAAGGAAAGCATCAGTGAAAATTTCATTCATTATATAATAACATAACAATAACATCAACAGATATGATTGTGTTGAAGCTGTTCAGTCCTCCCTGAAGGATGACTTATTCATAAAGCTAAATTATTTATATATCCAAACTATTACTAAAATTTCTAACACTGAAACATACGCTATAGGAGAGGAACACTAAAGACCAAGCTGATTTCGGCATACCCTCTTTCTCCTTTATAGCTCATCAAAAATTTCCTTTTTTTTTACCCAGTAGTCTACTCTTTAGCACAACAGGGAAGATGAAAGTCAATGGTTGTATCACTGGCTAGCAGATTTGTATTTGGAAACCTTTCATATCTGTAAGCCAGGGACTCAGTAATGGGTCAAAGATAGAGCATCGTGAAAAAAAGACAAATAGAGAATAAATGTAGCCTGTGTCTGGCAAAAAAAATATATTTAATAGATTCCTCTGCCTAATATTATTTCAAAAAATGTCTTCTTAAGGGTCAAAAATTTTATCTGAACCATTTCAGGAATTTCAAGAAAGAAAAATTCCTTAAACAACAAAACACAATGGTTTCACATATTTAGTTTCTCCCCTGTCATTTCTAGAAATGTATTGAAACAAAAAAAATGACGTATTTAGTGTGTCAACATTTTTTATAATTCAGTCAAAAGACAATAAAACAGGCAGCTGCAATAATATCCGCGATTTTTTTAGTTGAAAAATCTTGAAACACGCTGATTCGTGGATTCATCTCACCGAGATCCCCTTATTAAAGAATGATCATTGTCTTCCTCCTATTTCGGATACCACATAAGTAACCAGAATTGGCTCAACAGCATATGTGTGTCAGTTGAAAATAGACACATTAGGTTACATTATAATCAAGACATACACCATTGTCAAGGAAAGCAAGAAAGAGGAAAGTTATTTCATACACCTTTAATATTTAATAAATGCTTGTTTAATTATTTTATCTACGGTCACACATTTTAGCAATTTAAGTCTGCACATTTAAAAGGGATCATATAGACTGTGAGGTGCCGTGCTGGCAACCGTTTGGCTAACCTTGACCCATTTTGACTTTTTGAGATAGGAGACCATATGACAGACCCAGTGGAATGTAGGTGTTACATAACCTGTAACCTGCTTATGTGCAAAATGTGCAAAATATATCAGTTTATGTGAAATCTATGTGATCGCTGGCTGGAGAGTGTTTGTGTCAAAATGTAATTGTCACTGATGCAACGTCCAGTTAATCCAGTTCAACTGATGCAACAACATTTTGCTTTTAGGCCATTTAGTCACACATATTACACTGGGTTCATGCTTCTCTTACTCATAGCAGTGAGTCATCATTAGAAACCAACACAGGTGGAAGCAACAGGTGAGACTGACTGTCTGCCCTCTTACAGGTGGGGGTCATTGTTTTAAAAAGAGGAAAGAAAGCAACATGAACTAATGATGTATGGAGTGTGGAAATGCAGCCATGCCCTGGTCGGATGAATGGCGTGTCGCTGCACCATCAGACTTCCTCGAGCTGGCCGACAGACAGCCAATCAGCGTCGGCGGCGGTGCTGCAAAAGCGGTGACGTTGACGCGACCTGCCGAGCATCAAATCAGCGGCGGCCAGCGTACCGGGACGCACCAATAAGCGCCTTCCAACAAACCGTCGCTCTGCCAATCGCGCGGCTCCACGACGGGGAAGAAGTGACTGCTTATAAATTGAGAGAGACCCTCTCGTCGGAAATCACTTCACAGAGAAAAGAGTACAGAACACACAGAGAGGAGAAGACACGATTTGCAACGAGAGAACACACGTAGAGGCAGCGTCAAGGCCGAGGACTCGCTGATAATACTCCGGTTCAAGTACGTATACTCCTGTTATGAATATGACTACGCGGATATGTAATAATTCATAATTTCTACGAGGCAAACACCATCAAGGCAGCTAAGCTAACATTGGAGGAGAGCGATGTGTTTAACCGAAGGGCTTCTTGTATTTTGTAAATCCGGATGTACAGTTATTGTGACTGCAATGTACAGTTCATCACAATAAAATACTTTAAACAATACTCAACAGTAATATTTACACCCACATGCCGGCTAGACACTGTAACGTGGTTAGCTAGCTACCGGCCAGTGGATAAAAAACGTGCTAACGATGAATAAAAGCAGTGGGGGCTCCATACAGCCAACTCATTTTCTTCCGACGCTTATTGTTTGACGTTTTGCGGGAATTCATTAGCCGAGCTCCCGGCCATCAAAAGTCTGAAGCCCGATGAATGACACGTAACATTAGCATAAGCTGTCGGCGGGCGTGAATTTGGGAGGCAGACAGCCCACGTCACGTTAGCAAGGCCACGTTCTTACATTGTTCTACTTCTCTTCAGGTTTTCTCTGGAGATCCGAGCTTAACAAGAAGCGGAGATGAAGCTTCTTTTGGTCGTATTGCTGGTCGCCGGCACTGCGTTTGCCGATGACGACGACAGGAAGGAACAAGTGGGGACTGTGGTTGGAATCGACCTGGGCACAACCTATTCATGGTGAGGAAAAGACCGATCATTGCATGATTGTTATGTCCTTATAGAAATTAATGTAATAATGTATCTTTGTAATTAGATAACACTAATCTATAAAATATTTTCCTTCAGTGTTGGAGTGTTCAAGAATGGCCGTGTGGAGATCATTGCCAACGACCAGGGTAACCGCATCACCCCATCATACGTGGCCTTCACCAGTGAGGGCGAGCGCCTTATCGGTGATGCTGCTAAGAACCAGCTGACCTCCAACCCTGAGAACACGGTTTTTGATGCCAAGAGACTGATTGGACGCATTTGGGGGGACGCCCATGTGCAGCAGGACATCAAGTACTTTCCCTTCAAGGTCAGTCTCTGATCATAATAGTTGTGGTTGTGTGGTCAAAAGATCATCAGGTAGTGGTTAAGTGATGTACTTGGATATTAATCTTGATGATTTCTCTCCTTAGGTCACTGAGAAGAAGAGCAAGCCCCATATCCAGGTGGACATTGGCGGTGGCGTAATGAAGTCATTTGCTCCAGAGGAGATCTCTGCTATGGTGCTCACTAAGATGAAGGAGACTGCTGAGGCTTACCTGGGCAAGAAGGTATGAAAAAAATGATTAAGAAAATGCATCAAAGAATGTTCAAGTCCTAAATAAACCATGAACCGAGTCAAATTTTCTCTCCTATTTTTCGCCCTCAGGTCACACACGCTGTGGTCACCGTCCCTGCTTACTTCAATGATGCCCAGCGTCAGGCTACTAAGGATGCTGGAACCATCGCTGGTCTGATCGTTATGAGAATCATCAATGAGCCGTAAGTGTCCAATGAAAATGATTTAATCACCGGATTTTTTTTTTTCATGGTGTGTACGTGTTTTCCCCTCTTGCCTATATTAAAAGACAACCATCACTGTTTCTTTTAGAACTGCCGCTGCCATTGCTTATGGTCTGGACAAGAGGGACGGCGAGAAGAACATTCTTGTGTTTGATCTGGGTGGTGGCACCTTTGATGTCTCCCTCCTGACCATCGACAATGGCGTATTTGAAGTGGTGGCCACCAATGGTGACACTCACCTGGGAGGTGAAGACTTCGACCAGCGTGTCATGGAGCACTTCATCAAGCTGTACAAGAAGAAGACTGGCAAAGATGTGCGCAAAGACCACCGTGCTGTGCAGAAGCTGCGTCGTGAGGTTGAAAAGGCAAAGAGGGGACTGTCCGCCCAGCACCAGGCCCGCATTGAGATCGAGTCCTTCTTTGAGGGAGAAGACTTCTCTGAGACACTGACCCGTGCCAAGTTTGAAGAGCTGAACATGGTATGTCATAGTGTAACAGTTCAATTATATAAACACAGCTTAAAACTGTTAATATTTTTGGTAAGCTTATTAACCATGTCTTGTATTCTTCCAGGATCTGTTCCGTTCCACCATGAAGCCTGTACAGAAGGTGCTGGAAGATTCTGACCTGAAGAAATCTGACATTGATGAGATTGTCCTGGTTGGAGGCTCCACCCGTATCCCCAAAATTCAGCAGCTGGTGAAGGAGTTCTTCAATGGCAAGGAGCCATCTAGGGGCATCAACCCTGATGAGGCTGTTGCATATGGAGCTGCTGTACAGGCTGGAGTGCTCTCTGGAGAGGAGGACACTGGTAAGTCATTTCCCTCATAATAGTATCTCGCACACTGAGCCAGGCTTTCAATTTTATCCAGTTTATTAAACGTTTTCCTCTCTTGCAGGTGATGTGGTTCTTCTGGATGTGTGCCCGCTGACTCTTGGTATTGAGACAGTTGGAGGAGTCATGACTAAACTGATCCCTAGGAACACTGTGGTGCCCACCAAGAAATCTCAGATCTTCTCTACAGCCTCTGATAACCAGCCCACTGTCACCATTAAGGTCTATGAAGGTAAGATTTGGACATTATACTGTATAAAAAACTCTTCCACAATAGTTTTTTATTTTCCTTTTATGCAGAAAGAAAAATTAAACACTACCCAAGCTTAATTATTATTAACTCTCTCTTCAGGTGAGCGTCCTCTGACAAAAGACAACCATCTGCTGGGAACCTTCGACCTGACAGGAATCCCTCCTGCCCCTCGTGGCGTACCACAGATTGAAGTCACTTTTGAAATTGATGTCAATGGCATTCTGCGAGTCGGAGCTGAAGACAAGGGCACAGGCAACAAGAACAAGATCACAATCACCAACGACCAGAACCGCCTGACACCTGAGGACATTGAGCGCATGGTGAATGACGCTGAGCGCTTTGCAGATGAGGACAAGCAGCTGAAGGAGAGGATCGACTCCCGCAACGAGCTGGAGAGCTACGCCTACTCCCTGAAGAACCAGATCGGCGACAAGGAGAAGCTTGGAGGCAAGCTGTCTGATGAAGACAAGGAAATCATCGAGAAGGCAGTAGAGGAGAAGATTGAGTGGATGGAGTCGCACCAAGAGGCTGAGCTGGAAGACTTCCAGGCCAAGAAGAAGGAGCTGGAAGAAGTGGTGCAGCCCATTATCAGCAAGCTTTATGGCAGTGCGGGCGGCCCCCCACCTGAGGGCGCTGAGAGCGAGCAGGAGGAGAAGGATGAGTTGTAGGCAGGTTTTGAAGTCATCTAAGTCATCTCTTCTGTCGCCCCTTGCCTCTCTGGTAGTGGCATCTAGATGTACATATTGGACTGATGGGACTCGAATAGTGAGTGGAACGGTTGGGAAGGGGTGGCGATAACAAACAACCATACTGAATCTAAAGAAAGACTTTTAAAAGGTTTTCAGTGTGCGAGAGGTGTTCTCTTTGCTGGAAGGCGGAGATATTCATCAGCCCAATATGAGGCTTGCTGCTGCTGTTCTCAGGCAGTCCGACTAGGGTTCTCTTGTGGGGAGGGGCTTAGCGGGGTGGGTGGGCAGGTATTTGTGGGTCCCTTGAGTACAGTGTCTGTGGGATCAAGGGCTCGTTGTGTTCACAGGCAATTATAAAAAGTTATTTATTGAATCTGGTCATTGTACTTCGGGAAAGACATTGAAATAAATGTTTGATATATAAAAAGTTGTCTCATGCATTCATTTATGATTATAGGGTACAATTCTTTGCATAAATACTGACAAACATTGATGACTGGCTCAAATAAATAAAAATCCAGCTTTATCACAGGACTCTATAGTCAGTATTTGCTAAACAATGTTCATATTAATATGTAAATAAGGTTTCGAAACATCTTAACCATTTGTAAGGTTCTCAATAATGGAGTCAAAACACTTTATTACAATTTGAGTGAATTAATATTACAATCATGTCACAACAGTCACAATACAGTCATTATGTATGACACCTGTTGTGTCCATCCCTCCAAATACAAAGGCCAGATGTATTGTCTCCGATGCAGCAGGGCGGTCGACCTGCTCTTCTTCATGCACCTTCCAGGGCAACAAACACATGGAGTGGTCCAAGCGATTTGGTGGCATATCTCCTTTGAACTTCATTAGGGACCATCTACTTTTTTCTGCAAGCAGACAGTATAATATCACTAAGTGTTCAGATAATCTTTTACATTTTTGTGAGAACTACACCGCTTCATTTGTATAAAAGATCAGATATAAGCAGGTGTAAAATATATACTGAAGAAAATATCTGTAATAGGCAGGATACCTGTGTTGAATCTGTGCATGGAGTTGCTGGCACCATCCTTATTCATCCCTCCAAAGATGTAGATGTTCTTTCCCAGCACCACTGCCGAGTGGGCTGCCATTCCAGGTGGGATATCCCCTTTGGTCTGCACTTTCTCCCACTTCATACTCCCTAAACAGAAAAGCAAATTTTTAACTATTCAAGTTCAACGTTTTGACAGCATTTCCCCCTGCACTGTGATCATCATCTGAGATAACTGCAAGGCGGCTTAAAACCTAAATCCTCTGAAATGAATTGATGGAGGAGTTCAGGCTTACCTATGTCGAGAGAGTACATGTCATTGTGGAATTTTTCTCCAGCCATGCCTCCGTGAAAGTAGATCTTCGAACCAACTGCTACAATAATGTGGCCGTGTCTGGCTGGTGGGTGTCTGCCTTGTGTTTCTGGTTGGGACCAGGTGAAAGACACTAGAACAGATTCACATTAAAGTAAAAAATTATTAGAGTTCTTTTTTCTGGTATGAAAAAGAAAAGTTTCTTCTACCACTTATACCAATGAGTTTGGTAGAATCTTTTGGCCAAAAACAAAACGCTCAGTTTTTCTTTTCTTTTTCACTCGAAGATCTCAATTTCTTTTAAATTCACTTAAATTCAAAACAAACCTGAATCGAAGACATGAAGTTTTTGGTCGGACACAGGGGAAGCTCCTGCTTCACCTCCAGAGAAGACATACAATGTGTCCCCGAGACAGGCTGAGTTGGTGTGGTATGTCCTCGGACTAGGGGGCGTCCCGTTTACTGAAATGTCTTTCCAGTGAGCGCCACTGTCTGGACAAGAATAGAAATTACAGAATGGATTGTTCTCAATTTATAGAAAGCAATGGCCCCACAAGGTACAATCACCTCGTTTGACGATTCCACAGAAACAGTATTTTCTACAGCACAGTTATAAACCAAACAGACTTATGCATCACTATTATGCGGCAAAGTCTGCAGGTTTTCACTGCAACGAAACACGATGATGATTTCATATTTCATATCATCAGCAATTCCAATGAATACAGCCTAGATTATTTGTGAAATCTATCTGATCAAAAAACATATAACCAGGTAAACACAAGTTGGGATTTACCTGTGAGCTGTAATTTCTGGATGCAACTGCGATTGCCACTCGACTGTGCCCCCCCGAACACCCACAGGCTCTGTGGGCAGCTCTCTGGCACAAAGCTGCAGTGTTCATATCGTGCCTCCAATCCCTCCCACTCCGGAATGTCCCATTCATGATTATCTGGTGAGAGTCAGACATCAAAATTATAAAGAAATTGCATCTGAACGTACAAGCAAATTCAGCAAAGAAACACCATTTGTGGAGCAGGTCCACAAATGGACCTGCTCTCCTTACACCTCCGCTAAATTACAGTCAGTGATGATTGTAATTTCATACAATATACAGTGTCTTAGCCAAGGTCAAATTTGTTGTTTTAATACTAATGTTAATATGGAGCAAGTTAGCATGACTAGAATTGACCTGCAGTCAAACTAACGCGACTTCATTTAAAAACTGTATTTATCAATAACACCACATGGGACAAATTTTCATATATACATTACCTAGATTTATGAAATGTGAATCTGAGAAACTTCCACTGGGGTTGGCTCCCCCAACGATCAGGATTCTTCCTCTGCCTCCGTCTCCAGATGAAATAAATGTGCAGGTGTGACCTACACCGACACCTGGAGCACCCCCCCTGGGTATTAAAGAATACCTGTGGACAACCAACACATTTGAGCAAAAGCTATTTTTCATTTAATAAGATCACAAGTTGCAGCAATTAATCTTGATTCACTTACCACATGCCTTGTTTGGGTTTATCCAGTGGCTCAAGCACTGGGAGAAACTCCATAGCTGTCAAAGACATATGAATGAATGTTTACCTTATGGTTTTCAATGATCAATGCATCTTGTGTTTCAAATGAAGGTTAATATAACGCCATTGAACATTTCACACAGCATCACGCTATTACAAGCTAACACTAGCATAGCAGTGCTTCCACCACACTCACCTGCGATTCCGGGTTCAAAGCGAAGAGACTAATTATCCATCATTTTACAGAAACCGATATCAGTGAGCTCTGATCTCTATTTAAAGGCTGTGGTTGTTAGAAACAACAACACGTGAAACAGCAAACTCCTCTCGCCTCCCAGCCACAACACAGCTCTACGTAAAAAAGCTACGGCAAGTGTTGCGTCAACCACGTCCGTAAACGTAGTTGCCATGGTTGCCTTGCGCAGTAAGCTCATCCAATCCGCCCGCAATTTAACGTGACAATGAGCGGCCACAAATACTCTGTTATAATAATTATACAACATGAATGTGAATATATCGCCTGGTTATAATATTTAATTCAGTTTTTTAAGACACCCGAGCAAAGTCTTCACTTCCTGTTTGGCCTGAAAACGCCCTCCTCTTCTTCTTCTTTCTTTTTCTTCTTCTTCGCTGATGTAATAAGGTAGCTAAAGTGACAGCAGCGCCACCCAACCTGTTGTATTTTTGCACTGATGATTGGTGTCACAGAGTTTGTTCATTAGAAAAACTAAACTTTGCGAAAAGGACATTTAGGAAAAGTCATTATTGTTTTGAAGACGCTCTCTGGAGACCATTCACCTTCAGCTGGAGCAGAAGCTTCCTCTCCTGCCTGCTGAGTTTGTGACCTGTCATCACTAGGTAGCAGGCATGTGGACCAAGATGGCAGCCACAGGTAGATTGAAAAAAAGTGTTGTCCTGCAGTAAGCGGGATAAAAGCTTGACAGCAATATCAGTGGGATTTAAGTTATTGTAATATACACAGGATACCTTAATGATATGAGTCCTTTCATTTCAGTCTATAGTGAACATCCTTTGCTGCGTCTTTGTTATGCTGAACCTGCTGCAACATGTTCAGAAAAACTCATTACTGTGGAGAAGGGTGGATATTGTTATGATTGTCTTCCACACATCTCAAGTTTCAGGTTTTATTCAAGTTTCAAGTTTTATTTTTGTCCAAGTGAACACAGGGTCAACGGTACAATGACATGGTGTTGGACAAGAAGCAACTGCTCAGCTCAGCAGTACAATACTTAAATTCAAATAAAAGCAAGGTAGATAAGGCTTACTATAAAAAAGTCAAATACAATACCAAAACTATATACATTCAAAGGTGCAGTGGGACATCTTTTGAAAATTAACTTACTGTATTGCGTGTGTGTGTGTGTGTGCGTGTGCGTGTATAGTTATTACACTATGTGTGTATCAGTTGTTTCACATTTTTCCATCTCGGAATGTCCCTTCAAGCCCTGGTAGGCCAATAAAACTAGTAAAACAATCATGATGATAATAATCCTTCTTTTTATAGTGTTTTAAACAATATACATATGGTAAAAATAACTACGTATACAAAAAGCATCACAATAATCACACATTAAAAACAGTTCGGAAGAGGTTATGAAAAGAAAAAACTTAAGTCTCAGACTGATAAGTATTTATACTTTAGATGAAATACTGTTTGTAGTTTGATATAGTGTAAATGCAAGCAATATGAGTAGTGACTCAGCATTCAAGAAACACTTTAGTCCACGTATATTTTAAAGTATATTTACCCTCAACAATCATACAAGCCTGCGGCTGATGTCGCGGAGGAGCGACATGTTGTGGTTGTATGTAAACTTTTCAAGAACTTTGCCTTAAGCCAAATGTAACTAAAACGGATATTTTTTAGATTTATGAGACATGTTAAATTTAAAATACTTTATTTTCTGTGTTGTGCTTCCATTAGACAGTTTGTGCAAGTTGTTACATACTATTAATTTGCCATGCGTTTTCACTGTCATGAGGTTGCACTTCAAAGTGTGGCCAATAGGAAGCGCCATTGTATCTTTTGTGAAAATGTCAAATTGTATGTAACTCATTTTCCTGTTTGGCAGTTTTTTTTAAATATTATGTGTCTTAATTCATATATATTGTGTGAACAAAGTATAGACCTTTTGTCATAAGGATAATGCAAGATGTTTTCTCTAAAAAAGAGCACAAATGTATTGGACTTGCTTTCACTGAGGATTCTTTAAGACAATGCAGTAAAGGGCCTTAAAAGGAAGAGGTAAGCGAGGACAGGGAGATAGAAAAAGAGCAGTGATATGCCGAGAATCAGATTAATTTAAGAATGAGGGACGATAAAGATTTAAGTCACAGTCAGCAGTGTTGCATACACGGTACAATTAGAAGTCAAGTTATCAAATTCTGAATTAATCTGTAGACATTGCCCTAACTCCTTTTCATTTCTAACATGGGAGGACATGTATTTTCTAAAAGGCTGAAAAAACTGTCTTTTCTTCTTGTAACATATAGAATAGAATTTTACTGTAAAATTGAGAAATACCAGGTATCTCAACATTTTTACCTCAATACAGTAACTGAGTAAAACTTCAGACAGACACTGCTATTCTGAATTGTCAGTAGCTCATACTGACACGTCAAATAAACCAAGAGGAGACTGCAACAAGCCATTAACCCAAAAGAAATGTTAGGCTTTGTTATATTCCAGACTTACTAGACACAGTGATTTACAGCATCACTGTGGAGCTGTCTGCAGGCCTGAGCCCTTCTGGAGCTTCATGTGTCATCCTGAAATGGATAACAGTTTCACAGGGTTGCTTTGAGGGAGTGTCCTATTTTAGCAGCCCAGAGTAGTTTGTCTTGAATAACGACAGTTCATAAATAAGAAGTCAGTCTCCTTTTGTAAAAGTGATCAGTTTTCAATTAAGGATTATTTCATTTATTGGCTTTTATTAATAGCCAATATAATATCAACAAAAGGATCCTGTCAACAAGGAACCCAAGGTGATGTCCTAAAATTTTATTATTTTGTCCAACAACTGTCCAAAACTCCCAAATCTTTAATTTACAATTACGTAAAGCAAAATAAACTTTTAATTTGAGAATATTCAGGCAGTGAAGATTTTTCATGAAAAATTAATCGTTGACTGACATTTAACATGTTATTTCGGCTCTTTTATTATTTATTGCAAAGTCGGCTTCTTCTGAAACTTTTATTAGCCTTTATTTTCCTTTTCCATTACAACACACCCTGATCCTTGAGGTGTATTTCATAGAATACAATGTGCCACTCACTGTATTGATGCTGTGCCCTCCATTCACTTTGCTCATGTGTCCCCTGTGGCAATCTGGACATCTCTCCACATATCCCTCTCTCTTCTCTCTCCACAGTGATGGAGATCACCTCCAGCCAGAACTATATAGTCATGCCCCAATCTTCCGATGCAAATTGAAAATTCATCTGTTTGAAGAGCACGTTCCCTCCTGCCTACATATCTCCTCAATCTTAATTAAGTCTGCACCTTCCTCACACTGCTCTGCCTTTGCACTAACTGTAACTTTCAATTCCTTATCATGCCTCAACCTTTTGGGGACACAGGAATATTTGTCCTTCTATCGTCAAAGTTTTGTTGTTTCGAACCACAACTGGTTGTTTGTGATAGTGACTGAGGGGCCAAAACAATTCTGCTAACTTCTTCTCTCACAACCATCGACTGTATATACAGATGGACAACGTAGGGGCTCCGCAAAATATACACCAAAGGGTCTCCATAGCCTCCTAAATCCTCCTAATTGCCACCTGGTGGCAGGGTGCAGTATAGGTCATAAGCCCCACCTCATCTAGGTTAGTAGATGGGACATGTGCCAAACTTAAAAGTCTATGGTCAAAATACCCACTATTTGATTTGTAAAATATGTAGAGCTGTAATGATTGGTTGAATTATTGATCAGTCAAACGTCAAATGTATCAACTACTTTGATAACTTTGATTGTTTGGGTCATTTTTTTTCAGGGAAAAATACCAGATAGTTGATAGTTCCAGGTCCCGGGGGACAATGCAACCTTCTCTTGTTCAACTCTATAGTGACATTTGGGCATTTTGCGGCATTGGTCAAAAATACAACTGCTATAGTTAAAGACAGTCAACAATTCAAACCTTCTGCTCTGACCAAGCCGTGCCACCTTAGCGTTATCTGCCCAGTTTCCCCTTCAGGGAAGCAGCGTATGAGTTTCAGGGAAATCCTTTGTTTTCCCTTCACTTTTAACTGATAAGGACTAAATGAATCAGGGGATTTTCTGTGGAAAGATAGAATGAGAGGAAAAAGGCCTGTGATTATCACTTTTCAAAATCCTGAGGAAGGGACTAGAGGCAGGAGAGAGAGATAACTGGAAATATACTTTTTGTCAGCCCAGAATAGTATCATTGAGTGCAGGCTATTGTCACCCTGCTGCCTGCACAATAATGGCTGATTTGAATTTGGACACTACGTGTTGTAGGTGGAATGCTGCTATTCCATTACCAGCCCTTTCCCCCCCACTTCAATCTCCCTTTTTAAATACAGCTTGATTTGGAGCCTTCTTAGTGTGCGGCCGTTAAGTAATCAGGATTAATATAGAAAGTTCATCTCTGGGTTAGTGGTACACTGCCACCGGGCGACATGTCAAAACAATGTGCTGTAGCGATTGCCATTGTGTCACATTTAACCCAGAGGTGTGTTAAGTCATGCTGGAAAGTAATCTACATTACTGACACGCAACCACAACACTGGCTTACTCCCATTGTTTGTACTGATGATTCAATCTGGGTTTAAAAACATGTTTATTTTGTCTTTTTTCATCCTTGTTGTTTGATCTTCAAGCAGATCTGGACTGCGTTTGTTTATGTTGTTAATTTAACACTCGCACGATATTACTTCTCAAGTCTCTGTATATTTGTTGAATTTACTTCAAAGCCATTTGTGGTCTTTTCCATCCCACCTCAATTGCAAATGCATTTTTTAACCATTAGCAACAAGCCACAGACTCTATGTAAAGGTGGATGATGCATCTCCACCTCCTCTCACTATTCGGAAAAGAAGCCAAATTATCCCGGATGTGAATGCTGCCATCTTGAGGATTTGAGAGCCAGAGTCTGCACAGTAGCGATCAGGGTATTGAGGCGCAGTGGCCCGATGCCGCCAATGCACACACTCTAACAATTGTGAGTCACACTCAGTTGTCAATCAAGATGTTTCGCCCCATTTTTATAGCCTCATACAACAAAGTTAAACCAAACTTGCCTGAAAAATTCACATCGTGATAAGAATGGCCGAGCTGTATGGCTTATAGTTTGGCTGCTATCCCATCTGCTAAAATGGAGGAGGTTGGATTTCTGATCTATATTGCAGCCAGCCAACAGGTCATGGTCAAGTTATTATAATTTAGGGAGCAGTCTTGTCATTCATCTTTTTTTACAGTCAAAGCAACCAACAAATTTAATGAGTTTTATCAAATATTTAGCTAAACCATATTCTACAAGCTCTTGGTAGTACTGTTGCAGATTAATTTAATGATTTTTTTTTTCTACTCAGTGGATAAAGGACTTAACTAAATGAACTAATTTAGCGATTGTTGTATGTTCTTAACATGGAACATTTGATCCAAATTTAGGGCAGATAGTTATAAAATCCTGGCCAGAGGATACACCAATTAGATGAGAAAGCCGTAGAGCAACGGTATCAATGATACTAAATGTTGAAAAGAACTTAATTGTGGACTTTGTTGCCAGCTGTGTACATGAACATTCAGTCTGTTCATACTTCTTTTGTGCAGATTGAAATGAGGGGGAATTCCAGCAGTTATTGTGATCCAGGCTTGACCGGTGGAGCCGAAAGGATTCTTGAAAAACAAAATAGTTGAACCCTTTAATTGCCAACCGTGGTAACAGGTCATATCCTGCCACTGGTTGAAGCATGAAGAGAAAGTCGGGGGGGGAAAAAGGTTTAACATAAATTCCTTGGCATTCCTCAAAAATATACATGTTTTTATAATTAAAAAAATCTCTTTATGCTGCCTATCTTTGCCTTTAGCTGAATGCAAATACATACACACACACACCGGCAGACACACACACGCACATGTACACAGGCGTCATGTTTCGTTCCTTCTCTTCTTCGTAGCCCCTGGAACCATCTCTGCAGCAGCTCTCTCCAACAAGATGACCTGCCTCAAAGTTTACCTGCGGAAGACCCCTGCCAACTCCCCGCAGACATCGTCCTTCCTCCTCAGTACCCACGGTGAGGTAATATCCTTATAGACCTTAGTTTTCAGACCCAATCAACCTAGACTTAAGTTTAAAACTCTTTTAATATCTGATAATTTAAATGTACTTTCCCATGCATCTATAACAGCAGCAACTTAAATAAATCGCTGTGTGCTTGTCCATCTGTATTTCTTTGTCCTTTTTTATTTATCATGGTCACAGTACAGGAATGCGTTGTATAAAGCATTGTGTCATGTAGGTCTGACAGACACTCGATCCTGCAGCGTGCGAAGCATGAGGAGGATATTACTCGCAGCAGGTCCTTTGGTCTGGTAATGACACTGCCTCTCCATATCTGGTGACACCATGAATCATTTATGTGGCGTGTTAGGGAGTCAGGAGGGTTTGGGGGCACCTGTACTTGTGACTGTTTTAAAACCACAACCAAAGATATCTCTACTTTTCTTTCATGTTGGTTATTGCCTCCACAAAGGAGGTTATGTTGTCATAGCCAATTGTTTGTTAGTTGGCAGCAGTATTAGACAAAAACTTCTGAATGGATTACCACTAAACTAGGTGGAAGAATTCTATATGGATCAGGGAAGAACTTACATTTCGGTGCAGATCCAAATAAGGGGGGCAGAGCCTGGATTTCTCTTTACTTTCTTTTTCACTTTGACATTATCACAAAGTTCCCAGGTAATCATGGGTCGTGTGGTGCGGCTTGATTGGATTTAAGGGGGCTGTTGGACTTTGGTGGAGATATGCTCCCTACTGAGTTTCATTCCAGTCTTTTGTGTGGGATAGTCCCAAATTTCAATAACCTTTTTACAGGGCAAAATCACACCATGCCGAACATTATCTCAAGGCACTTAACTTAATTTTAAGACCTCACAACATTATAGAGACATCCAACATGAGCACAATGTAAACTGGCTGTTACAGCTGTTCTTGCATCTTTGAATAAGTAGTCCCTGTTGTATCCGCCTAGCTCTGTGCTTCAGCTTTAATTTATCTTTCAAAGCTTCCAAACATTGTTGTTTCTGCAGATAATTAAAGTGCCATCATACATGGATGCCATACATTCTGAATATCACTTTGTGGAAATAGAAAAACCTTTAGGCGGAGGCACACAGGATAACTCGGGACCTTTTTAGCTTAATTTGCTACACCCAATTCCGACCCACATGGCCTTGTTGGTTGGAACTGGGTGTAGCAAATGTAGCACATTTCTTTGACACCCTTTCCACATATATTGGCACCAGAGTTGTACAGCATGCCTGAACTCTGCTGTCATCAAATGTTATATTTAGACCTTGGAAACTAGTCAAAATAAGGGATCACAAGCTTTCCTCCGTGGACCATTCAGAATTGTTTGTGGCATTTCTCTAAGGTCCCTTCAACCTATCCAACGCGTCTAGCTCAGCCGTTCTGACCGGCTGAAGCTGTAAAGTTAATAGCGAGATTATTGGATTTCGAATAATATGTGACGTTGCTGTGCATGACCCTCCCACTTGAGCACGCAACGAGTTCATTCTGACAGTGTGCCCTTTCAGAACTGGGTCAAACTTTGCCACGAGCCTGACTTCTTCCAGAAAGCGTCTATTGTTGAGCAGAGTGTGTCCGTGGTCCCCCCGAGGGAAAGAGTTTTCTATTGCCGAAGAATGAGTTACAGCAACCAACCTGGTCACGGCCAAATGCTGTTTCTCCCATTTAAAGCTTATCTAAAGTGAAGTCTTCCGTTGTACAAATCAAACCTAAAGGGTTTTCCAAGACACAATTTGTGTGGGTAAAGAGTTTATATGTAATTTTGAATTACACTTCACATGTTGAAGACTTCTCTTCCAACATCTTCCTTTTTGATCCATTCATCTTGTAAGATTGTTGAAGAGAATTAATTAAAACAAAAGTAAAGACTTTAAATCAACATATTAGATATATTTATCTTTTTCCGTTCCTGAGAATGTGATAGTCAGGCGATGATTGTGTGTAATTAAAAGTAACATTTCATCATGAGGGCTTTTTGGAAATATGTATTCTTCCACATACTGAATTCCCTCAGACTTCTCTGAAGCCATCAAATAACACTCTACAGTCCTGTCTGTCAAGGGGTATTGGTATCTGACACAGAAGTGTCTCACCCTGCGGATAAATAATAATAAAATAAAATACAAAATTAATGTACACTATAAATTTGAAATATACTCCCCTGATCCGATAATACAACAAGAGCACTTTCCCACTGGTTTTGGTAGCCAACACAGAAGAAGACGATGTTTGGCAAGTTGCATAACAAGCCGGTGAAATAAATTGAGTGAGGAATCAAGAGGACACCTTTTGTGTCTCTCATCAAGTCTGCTCTTTGTTCTCTCCGTTTGGATCAAATAGGATGAACTGGTGCCCGCCCCAGATGAAAACTTTAAATCCTTCACACAGCAGTTTCCCAACTTCTTCAAGATGGCCCCCGTTCTCACATGAAATAGCACAGGTTTCTTTTGCTTGCTCCTTTTCTGGCCGTTAATGGCTTATTTTAGGGGTCGCATAAAGACCAACAATGTACCCTGGCCTGGCCTTATTGGATGCTGGGGGGGCACAAGCTTTCAAATGTAAATGTGACAAATAAGCGGCAAAAGCCTGTTAAAGCAGAGAGTGGGAGTTGGAAGGGTAATGAGGAAACGCATACACAGTCACACAAAAACATACAACATAACCCTCAGCTTTAGGCAAATCCCTACCACTACATTTTCTTTTGCGTTTTCAAACTAAAAGGATGTGTCCAAATGAAAATTTACGCTCTTTTTCTCATTCGCGTACACTGGGTCCTGCGTGTGGTGAACGCAGGAATTGACTATACCCCCTACACATGCTAAATTTAACTGGGGTTACATTTATTCAGACTATTAATTCCATCTCTGAACAGATTTGGTTGTTATCACCCAGTGTTGTCATCAGCTTTGAATCGAGAGTTAAACCTCAGAGGTACAAGGCAGCATTGGGCACGACGTCTTGAGTGACAGTAAAAGTGGCAATGACATAGTAGGGCAACAACAATTCAAAAGCGTCCTTGTTTCACAGAACGTGGCAAAATAATTTCATTTTCTTATGTCTTAATGTGGAAAACATATTCAATTTTTGTGCTTGATATGCTGCTGTGTGCTGATTTGTGTTATTTTCTGTCTGTGAAGTTTCCCCTCACATTAGTCGCTACCTTGGTCACAGGATGGCAAATGTAACTATAGAAAATCCATGATAGATTAGTCCTGACTTGGCTGTACCCGTGCCCTGTTACTGGACAGGCAACAGCACTTTGTGGCCTAATTGAACTGGCACATGAACGAGGACCGGCTCGGCAGGGGCGAGGTCAGACAAAGAGTAAACTCACTGTCAGTATCAGTGTTAGTGTCTCACATCTTTTTTTAATTGTATGTGACTGAGCTTTTTATCTGCCTCTTTCTCTAAATTCCCTTTTTCCATATCGTACTAATAAAACATTATTAGCTGTATCCTGGCAGCCTTGTATAACATCTGTCTTTTTTAAATTCACAATTTCATTACACAAATGCCTCACAGTTTATCAGGTGGAGGTGGAAGACAGGGTTTAATGGCAGTTGAATTCAGTGTCGCTGAAATTAAGTCTGAAGTACACACAGAGAGAGTGCTGCTGGGGGAAACACGATCAAAGACTAAATGGAGTAGAAAAATAGGGCTTGCATACAAAGAAGTGATGAAACAATAAGATGACTCACCTGTTCAACCCCGGGAAGTAGCTGAATAACAACGATGAGGATCTGCAATGAAGCAGTTACCTGGGGTGAAAGTTTTAGGCCAGTAACATGTTGTCAGGGAATTGGAATGCATTCAATGAGGATGTTTTGTGCCATCCTGTCTGATGTTGGGAGAAGATATAACCTTGAGACTTTCTCCATTCTTAAGAAGATAATGGCATAACTTTAAGAAACACATATAGTGATGGAATTTACCAGCGTCTTAGGATACCTGTGGTATGGTACCTGTTGTAAGTTCTACCATTTCTGTCTATTTTCCATAATTACCTGTTTTGGTGTCCAGCATCATCCAAAGTCTCCTTCCCATTTGGTTTTACATTACATTACATGTCATTTAGCTGACGCTTTTATCCAAAGCGACTTACATTTTTAGAACACTCAACATTTTTGAGGGGCCATTTAGGGGTTCAGTATATTGCCAAGGACACTTAGGCATGCAGATGGGACAGAGTGGGATTCGAACCGGCAACCTTCTTGTTGCAGAGCACCCGCTCTCCCCTGGTTTAATGCAGAGATGTTCCTATTTTACTTTTTCTCCTTCGTTTTTTGGTTTGACTGTTCACCTGCAAGTTGGACCAAGAAACTTCTCTGTCGACATATCTGTGTTGCATTTAACTCGACAGAAACTCGACCACCTTTCATCAATGTTCAATCAAGTTTTTAGCCTCAGCAAAACATGAGACGTCGTTGTTGTTTTAAGGAATTAACATTTTGTGTGCAAATCTGCCAATTTAAAAAAGAAACAATTCACAGTATCGTCGCAAAGTGGAGACCAGTTATATCTGTAAATTGATAGCTGGGGTCACTGACTGTGCTTTTATATAACAAGTTAGATACACTAGCACTCAATAAAAGCTTTAGTTTTTAATTCCCATGTACCAAAACGAAAGGTGTTAACTTTCTTTACAACTTTGAGTCTATGTTAAACCCAAACGCTACAAAATTGAGTCTCTTTGTTCTTTGTCGTCAGAGCAGTAAATATTTTCTTTATCCCCACAGTCGAGTTCAGCCTTTTTATTCTTTCCTGTCTAGTTTTCTGTCATTCATTGCAACCTGTGCCGCCTCTCCAAACTGCTGAATACTTTTATTGTTGCAGGGACTCATTATTTTTTACTGCAGCTATAAAAAATCTCATTCTAGACCTTTTATTATTCAACATTACTTTAATGATAGGTTCTCACTCTCCTTCTCTCTGTAAAGGTTGAAAGGTTGGCTTCTCCCTAACACTGAAGGCTTGTTCCTTCACCTGGACTATTGTGGCATTTTCAAGTGTCTCCTGTTGGATTCACGGCATGCACCCTAGCTCCAGGGCCTCGCTGCTGCCCTCGGGTGCATGCAGTGCATTTCTAAAACAGTTGCAGTGAGAGGCAACTGCCCATTTGCTTATCTACTTCAAGTAGCAGCTAAAAAGTCTAAGTCAAGTCAATAATCTTCTCAGAATATACATTTGCCTGCGAAGTGAGGAAACACTGCCGTAACATTTGACAGTGTTTTGAAGTTCCTGTGACAGTTGAAATCTAATACTTGATGGAGATGTCCCTGATTAGAGTAGATCTGGTAGTGGCCCATAAGTCCTAGTAATTTATTTAGAGGTACAGCTTTTCAGAGTAAGAGTTTCTGGAACTTCAGCATCAGGAAACGTTCTCCTGAGGTATTTCTTTATAGTCGGGCAGACATTGTCTGGATTAAGCCAGATATTTATCCCTGAATGAAAGGAGTTGCCCCTGACTCGTTTTAGAATTGGTTGAAATTTTTGCCAGATTATACACACTACTAAATTGTATGCATGGTCCAAGAAATGCTGCCTGACATCTTGTTTCCATGCACATGTTCAGTGTGAGCGCCATGTTGTAGCCGCCTATTTGATCCGTAGAGCGTGAGCATAAAAGTTTGAGGTGCTTGACCTGCACATAGGCTGATTGAATTCACTTTATGTAAATGTGTCACATCTCTATATTCCATATCATTCACAAAGAGCTGGATTTGATGTTAAATTTTCTTTTCCTTTGTAATAGACAATGTATTTACACCTAGAAATACATGTCACCCTTACATTGGCCTTCAATGTCCAGAGGATCACACTGAACCTCTTTGTGATCCTCTGACTTTTCCTGCAGCGTCACCTTGAATTTGACACTTTGTCTGAAAGTTGTCAGACACCTCACTGAAAAAAATGATTTTCATGACAGTTGATGTTAATCTTACCTGGAGGATGGAGCCTTGAGACGCCGGTGAACCCTTGGCTCTACCTCCAGTGCCACTCAAAAACATTTCTTTTTTTTTGCGAAGGATGAATTTGTCACGTTATTCGGGGCAGACATTACCATCTCCCTCAGGATAAATTGTAATAAATGTACCATAACCTTATTCTATTTTCTACAATCATCCATTCATAATTTCAATTTGTTCCATACTTTGGTTTTATGATCAAATACCACCGCCAAGCTGTCAGCCTCAGCTCTACTGGGGGTTTAGTAGGAGCACGCTATATATAGATATAAGATAAACCTAGCAAACATTATAGATGCTGTAATTCTTCAGCACGTTTGTGTTATTGTGAGAATGTTAGAATGTTGATTTGTTAACATTTAGCCCATAGCGCTGCTGGGCCAAGTATAGTCTCAGAGCTTCTAGCATAGCAATTAAGCAGAAGAACATCTGTTCCCAGCCGTTAACCGTGCTTCCGTAAGTGTGAGGTAGTGTGAGGTAGTGCATGAGTGTTTTCATCTTGGTATGCTCTGACCCACAGTGCTGTCTCGTCTGCCAGGCCCTATTAGTCCTCTTCCACTCATAGTATAACCTCAGCATCTAAAATGTCCTGTCCGTTTAATTCTATGTTCATTAACTTATGACATAAATAAAAAGAGAAATTCAGTTAAAAAGCCGTTGCCTACCTCTGAGCTGTTATTCCCTAATCAGTTGTGAGTGACAGAATGCCTGGGCTCTGCATACACACACATGAAACGTGTTTGTACTGTTTACTCCTCCCTGGATGGGTGGGGTGGGGGGTTGGTCAAACGGCTGTGACTGGCTGCGTGGCTATTCAATCAATCAAACTTGATCAATGGTGTGTCATATATGGGCTACTCTGATTTAATTTATAAATTACCTTCTCGTTAAAAAGCGAAGAGGGGGTGAGGTCATGTTTTGGTAATGGCTCGGGGAATCACAACTTCCGGAACCCCCATGGGATGCCCTCGCAAACATGGACACATTTTATCGCAAACATGGACACATTTATATTTAGAAAATGAAGGTGGGAAAAGTGTCATTCAGACTTTACATGAAGGGAATATCATTTTGAAATTACGTCGATACAATTTTTATTCCTCTCTCTCTCGAAATCTGTACTCTTATTATACCCTGCAATATAACACTTACTCTGCAGCCATCCTGTGTCACTGCACTTTGTCTGACTACTTTCTCTACCCATAATATTCTGTCTGTAGTGAAAAGATATTTATTATGAAAAGTAGTCGAGTATATATCATTTCATTGCCCTATCTTATTTTGTACTTTCACTTGCTCTTTTGTCTTTTAGACAATCGACTGCTGTAACAAGTGAATTCCCCCGGCATCAATAATGTTTATCTTATTTCATCATTCAGTACTGTACTGCCTCATTATTTTGGAGCAAAGTAACTTTGTAAAACAGCTATCTCCAAAATTCAAAACAAAAAAAAGTAACAGTTACCTTCATGACACTTTCTCAGTCTCCCACCACGAGGAATGTAATTTACATGAATTATAAATTACTGTTTTTACCGATCTCTCTCCTGCACAAAAATGTAATAAAAAGCTAAGTGTGTTAGATCTTTGTTTTCCACTAGCCTGTGAATGAAAGTAGTCAAATGTTTACTTCTGTAAATGTCCACTTTATACTGCAGCTTTCTTGAAACTCTTTTGTCCATCTGTGTTTACCATTTTCCTTCGGGTTTTGCTTATACTTGTCGTGTGATATAAATTGATTCTCGTTCTCTTGAGACTGCTTCAGAACCACCTTTGTGTCAGGCAGTTCCAGACGCACCAGGAAGATATTTCAAACAGTGTTTTCACTTTGTTCTTCGACCTCAGCCAGCAGCACAAAAAGCATGCCAAGTTCACTGTGGGAACGACAAACATCCCTTTTACCCAAGCTCTGAAGTGCCAGCAGTGTTATCACACAACGAGGCTCCCACATTTTAGCTTTAGACGGTGCTCTTATGAGCAGGATTAATTAAAAAATGCACAAAGCCAATGTTAACAGTGGCCATGTCAACATGGCTAACAAGTCTCCTAGAGCTGTGAGGAGATTTACAGGAAAGAGAGCGAGGGAGAGGAGGAAATAGTGACAAATGATAGACTGTGGCCACACACACACACACACAGAGAGACACGGACACACATTAAATCAATAACAAGAAAGTAAGTAAACTAAAAACTAACTAAAGAAAATACATCTTCAAACTTGTTTTGACCGACTTCTTGAGAGATAACACAATGTGACAGTGAAACAGATCTTTGCAGGCACAACATGCTGCACACACAAATGCAAGTGGCCCCTGAGGGCCTGCCAGTTCAAATTTTGAGGGTTCCAGAGAACAAAAACAAGAGTTCAGCAAGTCAATGTGACCAAGAAATTGAGGAGCTAAACCAAGCCAAGCATCTCCTGGTTGTGGCTTCACCAAAAGTTGTGGTATTTCAAGAAAGAAAACAAGGTTATTTCCCGGAAATTCCAACCTGCAATCGGATCAGATCTTTTTGCAAACCTGTGATAACCTGCTGGTGACCTTCCTTTTCCCTTGTTTTGAACAGGTCAGCTGAAGCTGTCAATCGTCCAGGAGCAGGAAGTCCTTGTTGTAAGTGGTGAGTCACGTTAATGGCTGTTCGTGTAGATATATTTTGGCGAATTTTTCTTTATTGACTGGATAACTTGCGTGAGGAAGGGAAAAGGATCGGCTAAGACACAGTGGGTGTCTGCTTGGGGCTGGTAACCTATTTAAAATAAATGATATCAAACTATTTGTGTCAAACCATGACAGACGATCGTAGATGAGAAAATACATAATATAGAAGGGAGCTGTGTACAAGAATCCATCAAAAGTGGTTGTTTCTTTCATTTCTGCGTTAATAGCCAGTTAGTCATCAGAATTGCTTCTTAGTATTTCCCCTTATCGACTCTTTTCTATTTCATTAATTTTACAATTATGTAATGAAAAGTCTAAATATTCCCCTTCAGTTAAATGCAGTGCTGGGGAATTGCACATTAAACCTTGCTCTTAAGACAACGCAACTAAGTATAACACCACCACTAAGTTATTTTATGACTACGAGTTTGATCAACCATCTATAAACACAAGCCTGTGGTAAATGCATGTGTAAACAGTGTCTTGCTGGGACTGTGGCTGCTGTTCGCTCTGATAAAAATCAGCTTAGAAAACCACCAGCCAATGTATTATTTACGCTTCAGCTATGTTTTATTTGTCCATAGAAAATAATGCTTCTCTCTCATTGGCTTTGAGATGCTCTGGTTGTGTATTGTGTGTAGTTGTCTTTTGCATTTGTCATCAAGTGTAAACTTCGGAGTCTGAGTGGAGCAGAGATGGCAGGAAGTTACTGTCAAACAGTCACACAGGGTAGCAACCTCAAAACCTCAGTGTGTAGATGGGTGGATCTTAAGTTATTTATGTTGATAGATTTGCATCCTATTTGTACTCTGTATGTAATTATGTGAACAAGCACGCACCAAGCGTGAAAGTGTATTTATGTTTTTTCTTTGTTGTATCAAGTTTAAGCTGCATTCTCTGCTCATTAGGAAGAGTTTAAAACCCCAGCGTTCACCAAGGAGCAAAACAATATAATAATGTAATGATAATGTGACAATGCCCAAGTTCCTCACAAAATAAAATTATTATAGAGTCCAGTCTGGAAGTCCGTTTGTTCAGTTTCTGTTTAAGCGACTTAAGCTTTGAAATGATATTGTGTGTTGTCATACATGTGGCAGCTACAGATGGTATTCGAGTTTACGCAAACAAATTGACTCGTGATTTGATATTGTATTAATTGCATCTTGACTTATGACAGGTCACATTTCATCTAGATTACTATTAAGTGTCTTTAAGAGGTTTATTAAGGTCTGCAGGCAGAGGGCTGATGAAGACCTGTCACATATTGTTATTATCCCGAAGCTAACAGCAGTAGGATGGAACCTCATTCAACACTGTGCTGTGGTACAGGATAGAAAAACACCCAATAAAATGACTGCTGACAGTGATGAGGGCAGAACAAAATGACACCCATCATGAGCAGGTGTTCCTGTCAAGTTTGCAGATTTCCCTTCAGAGTTCACAGCAAATGGAATGAATTTTAAATGATTTTCACAGCTTGTTATTTCAGCAAACAAAACAAAATATGGCCAAGTTAATAGGGGTCAACTAAGGCATATTGAACATGGCAGCCACTTTTTCCCCAATCAGATCAGCATGCTCACTGCATACAGCAAAAAGTGCGCATGCACACAAGCGCTATACACCGTATCATTTTTTTTGCTGCAGAAAAGTATTTTACATCTTAGTCTTTGTGGGTTCAATGTTGGTTCTCTATTTTGACCTTTTCACCCAGAATCTTAAAATTTGATGTGCATATCGTATAAAATTAATGAGACTAAAAAGTCAACAGCCCATAATATGATCTCATGTAATGAGCTGTTTCATAATTTATCCAGTTCTATTTTTATGTGTCCACAGTTCTGGAGGCGAGGGGGATGCTGGAAGAGTGCCAGGGGGCATGTGACTCTTATGTTAAGGTATGTGCAGAGAGTAAAAGCTCATGTGGACAATGCTGGAAACTGGATTCCCTGTCAATTTCTCTTTTTCTCTGTGTTCTCCAGGTTGGCATGTCCCCAGACAGTGATCCTACAGACAGACAGAAGACTCAGATGGTTCCTCACTGTAGAAACCCCATCTTCTTACAAACCTTTTACTTGTGAGGATTTAGAAAGTTTCTATAGCCATATGAACAACGCAGCAGGAGATTGTCTGGGTCGGACACGTACAGGAACAGGAGGCAGAATCTAACATAGTGCGGAGAGCACAGTCTTTTTGTTTTCAGCACATAAACACTGGCATCAACCCTTACCAACAAAAGCTCTCACATATCATCTTTCCAAATTGACATCTTCGTCTGCCTCCTCTAACTGTATTGTATTCTTCCAGTTTTCGCCCGTTGTGTGTTGGAAACATCATCAACACGCCCACTCGCCTGCTGGGAATTAACCCACTCGCTCGCTAGTAGGAGATGTTATGGAAAATGTCTGCAGAAACCGACTCGGACATTTGCTTTCTCACATGGGGAAAATATGCAAACACGTGCATGTCTGAAAGCAGCTGTAGGTTAATGCTTATGCAACATTTCAGTCTGAACGAGGTACAAATACTCTTTAAAGGTTTTTCCAGACTGAAAGAATTGAGTCGATTTTAAAGAGATTCATAAAGTGTTTGAGTGGCGCAAACGACAGCAGTCACGTCGGCACTGCGAATGAAAGTATTCCTTGTATTTGGCCTAAAGACAAAGTTAAAGAGAAGCTGACTTCTTCTTCTCTTCCCTTTGTTTACAGTGTTGTCAGTGAGAGGGACCTCAATAAGAGACTGCTCTTCACAATGTGGAACTCTGACTCCACAGCAAGGTACCTGCTGGTGATTGTGTGACCCGTGATAATATTGAAGGAATGTGCTTTTGGGGGGTTTTGATTTTCATTCAAACTCACATTTTAATAGTTTGTGTCGAGGAAGCTGCAACACATTAGCTAGTGCAGTCACGAAGCTTCACTACTAGGTCAACAAAATATCATTTTATAATTGATGTTCCTGCATATTTGTGTGCGCTTGTCTCTGTGTATGTGTGTTTCTTTTCTATGCCTCCATCTGAATCTGGCAGAGCGAATGTGTTACTCTCGCCTCTCTGCCTCATCAGACTTGTACTGAAACAGGGTCATTGCTGGGGATGGAGGACATATGGTCGAATGAGTCACACATTTTTTGTGCAATATTACGTTGAGGTGACAAGAAAAGTATCACTATGTGCCGCAAATGCTTACTTTCAGTTTTTCAACTGTTTTGAGTTGAGTAAAAACAATTACCACATACATCATTTATTTGGAAATATATTTGCAGATGCACTATTTAGAGGGAAATGCCTGGTTCAGCTTAGATCATAGGATAAAGATAAAGACCTTTTTGGGGCAGTTCCTGGGACACAGATTTAGAGCGACTTGCTCATCTTTGGTGGGCAATTAAGCCTCATTCAAAACCAAATGGTTGCTGCAATTAATTGGGAAAAGGAAGTAGCGAAAATTGAGTAATAATAAAGCCATATTTTACTATGTTTGTCAGATACAGTATTTGCATGTTTTTAAAAATCCGTAATAGATTTAAATTAACTCCAATACACCATGTTGGAGACTCAGAATCTAGGTAATGGTACACGCTAATGTATTTAACATACCTACATGTACTCCAAATCCACACAAGGACCCTCTGTCGAAATGAACATTATATATATCCTCTTTGTACTTGTAAACTCTAAAACTCTTATACCCTTAAACCCTTATAAAGGGAGTGTTGGGGAAAGGAAAGCAGGAATTCTTATGTGATGAACGCAATTATAAGGGCAGAGGCCCCCGAACGTCAGCGTTCAGACAGAACAGGCAGGTCTGCTGTAAGAGCTAATTTAATGGTTTGGTAGAGATGAAGGTACTGCAAGGATTTTTGCTCTGTAGACGAGGTTTTTTTTAATGTTAATGGGCTGTGCGTCATGGCCCACACAGTACAAGATGTTAAGATGTCTTATCAGCATGAAACATGCCAGTACAGAAACGGCTCATGTAGCACAAGTTAGAAAGTGGAAAAAAATAGACCATGTGGGGGGGTTCATTGTGCAGCAGCTCACACAAGACCATTTGTGTTTCTCACCTGCAAACAAATGCGGCAAGTGGGAAGCGCAATCAACCCGTGGTCTCTGCAGGAGTTAGCTTTACAGAAGCAATTTGAATCTGAAATGTCATTAAAAGGTGATTATTCGACTGGACGAGTGCTGTGGGGAAGTTGTGGAGAGCAAATCCTCCTGAAGCATCACAGAACAAGCCAAAGTACGGCTGTAGCCAAATCCAGTTGATCCTTCCATGAATGTGAGCACTCCTGTAATGTAAGGACACAATGACACAACGTGCCACAAAGGAAAGATCTGCACTAGTGTTTACAAATCAAATCTGGGTGTCTCTATGTTAATTGTCCACACCCAAAAACTATTGCTTGTGTAAATGCACATTGGTGAAATGAAAAGCCGGATCATAAGGAGCAGCGTTAAATCATACCCAAGTATTGTACATCTTGCATATGTGCACGTTGATCCTGTATTTCCGCTTCCACTTCTCGTAACTGTTTATCTGCAGCTGTGGCCGACTCGAGGCGTCACAGAGCTCCATCAGTGTTTCACCTTGTGAGAATGAAACAAGAGATTTGTTCACTATCATTTGTAACAGAGGCCTTTAATATCGATTTCTCCAATCACAGAGGGATTTCTCCCCTCCGTGTTTGATTGTTGGTTTGTTTGTTTGTGTTTAACTTTGTTGCAGACCCAGATAAAAATCCGGATCTAGCTGATTTAAATGTGTTTGGCCTTGGCTATTTTATTTTTGTTATTTCATTCATTCATTTTGCACCGATAGTTTCACTATTTGTTCTTGGGCTTAGGGTTGCAGCACTTTAGTATGTTTGCTGCCTATTCTGTTGAACATTTTTGGGAGGGCTAAATCGGGATTCTCAGGGAGTTGTGTTAGGCGAGTATGATCTCAGCGGGGTCTCCTCGACGTTCTGTAAATGCAGCAGAGCTTTTTCGGTCACTGGCTCATCTGACCGAGGGGATGCCAAGACACATTTCAGGTGCTCATTCGCGCTGGGGGCCAGTTTGCCCTCAGCGCAGCATCTGCAGCTGCATTAGTCCAGCACAGCTGGGAGGTTGTCGAGAGCTGTTTTTGTCATGTACGCATAATTGAACATATCCCGACTCCACCACCACCACACACGCGCCCATAAAGCTGAAAATGAATTAGATCAATGTCTCTTTTGTTGTGTTATTATTTAGCTTTTAACAGCACCCATGGGATCAATATGGACTTTTCTTATCCGTGATAAAGATGTAGTTTAATCTGAGAACAGATTACATGTGACCAAACCTAAAGATGAAAAACACTATTTTACACCACATCCCATTGATTGGTTTAACTTTGCTCTTAGGTCTATTCGAGGAAATTAATTTGGGTCACTTGGGACATTTGAAATGTCAGACCTGAATTAGATGACACATCAGCTTTATTCAGGGATTTTCATTTATTTATACTCTGTCTCTCTGTGTATCCAAAGGATGAGTGCACTGCTGGGCTGCCTGAGCTTCGGTGTCCGCTCCCTCATGGACAGAGACGAGGTGAGTTTGAACACACATATAACTGATATGATGATGATCGGCGAACCGTGTCCTCAGCGCCGTCTTTCTAACGTTACCTCTTCGCCTGCGTGTGTCCGTGACTCTGACAGTTTACTTCAGTGTGAATGAATTCCAGTGACCTCAATAGCTGAGAAGAAACACTTTAGGGTTACCAGTGTTACCGCACAGGAACACTGCAGCCAGATGCTGGAGCGAAACACACTTTGAGTCATTCTCTCCTCTGAAATGTCATTGGTCACACACACATGAACTACAAGACTTTTAGATTTAAGTCGTACAAAGTGTCTTTCAATCCTTTTAAATAAAATGACACTCTGTAGCATTAAGCATTCCCCGAAATTTAACAGAGCTGCACCAAAATGACTCGAAGACATCAGTTCTCTAAATATGGCAGATTTTTTTCCCCCAAGATCCATCATTTATTCCCTGGGAAATCTGTGAAGATCTAAAAGTGATTAAAAAAGAAGTCCTGGATCTGTCCTTTTGTACAGATTCGTGCCAAAATGTAATGGGTTCTTTCTTGGCCCAAGTCCCATCTTTCCTCCAAGTTTCTTGGAGATCTGCTCATTGTTTTTTGCGCAATCCTGCTGATGACAAGGAAACAGACAGACAGGCTGGGAATGGAAAACATAACCTCCTTGGTGTAGGCAATAAAGTAAAAGTTTATTTAAAAAATTACAGCGTTATTACAAAAATGCACTTTTCTACAGAACTTTGCGGTGTATTTCATGTCCTAAATCTGAACAAGCAGCGCATCATGAAAGCCCAAAGCTGATTCCTTTTGTCAGTCTCAGTTTGCTGTGTCCAAAAGTGTTCACGTCACATTTTGAGTGTTACTGCTGCTTTGGCCTTTGTGCTTACTGGCTGAACGCTGTCTGGTCTCACTGACACCGACACTGGAACTAGTTGAAAAGTGAGAGTAAACTCTTGGCAGGATGAAGCGTTTGATATTCCGACTCTCTGTACTTACCAGGGGATTTGGAGAGGACAACTACTCACACACACACACACACAAACACAAACACACACACACACCTACAGACACACACAGGTTGACACCACTTCTTCCCACACACCTACATCATAATATAGAAGAACACTTGGCCCTCAGTCGTTCTCCCTAAACTGTCCCAGGTGACGGCAGCTCGAGATGAGGAGCTCAGCGTAGTGCTGTGGCTCAGTTAGATGAAACAGGTTCTCCTCGGTTGTAAAGTGAATGCACACATCTGCTTTTAGCTCTTTGTCTTCACTCTTTAATTATTGAATCTTAAATCATCCATTTCTATCTTTCCTTTCCTCTCCGTTTGCTTTGAGGATTTTCTTTCTTCCCTGCACTGTGCCACATACTCGCATTTCAAAAATGAAGCACACATTTTAGTCGTTAGTGGAGTAACCACTGCAAATTGTATTCAATGCTACATTACTTCTGTTCTTTTGTAAAACACTAAGTAAATTTATTGTATGCAGTATGTACAGTATGAGGAGGTTATAGTTAATGTTTAATCAAAGCATGGCAAATAAACCTGATTCTGCTTTATAGTAAAGGTAGGATTGTTTTGTAAGTTGATTCTGAAACACTTTTTTTTGTCCTGATAGCCATCAATACAGTTGTCAAGTAGAAAAAAGCCTGTGTCTGTGGCCCTTGCAGGACTGTAATAAACACTATGAGTCTGTGGCTGACCGACTTGCCAGCGCACCATGCCCGTACCCCCACTGCCTAACTAGAGATGTACACTTCTGAGGCGGAGACGATAGCCGGTAGTTAGCGAGCAAGTCACAGCAGTGCACGTTCTCTCTCTCTCTTCTCTCGTTTTGCGGGTGTAGCTTTGAGAAGAGGGCTGAGGGGAGGGGATTGCCTGTATCGGTTGCAGATTTGTTTGTGTAGTGTAGTCTGATATCGCTTGTTTTTCCAAGGTCACCAACCCTGGCTATAAGCAGAGAACCCATCTATTGTGGTTATGGCACTCATTTGAAAGCCTCAAAGAAAATGGAGCATCAATCTTTTTCCCTTTTTATTTTTGGATCCCGTCAGTTTGTGTACTTGCAGGATCAGTTGTTGAACTTTGCTCTTTTCTCACTTTAGAGAGCTCATTTAGACACGTTCTGGACATTTCACTTTACTTTAGGGGGCTGGCAGGAAAAGTCGATTAAATGCCTGGAGCAGCTGACTCGGACATTTGCATTCTCACATAGAAACCCTTCTGGTAAAGTGTCTGGAATATGTCCCAACTTCAGTGCATGTCTGAAAGCAGCTTTTTATGTATATTTCTTTTGTCTCTCTCCGGCTTCAAAGGAAGCACAGAGCCACATTTCATTTCAGTTTGAGTGTCACAGAAAATGGTGTCTGCTTTCGGTTAATGATTGTGGTTGTTTTGTTTCTCAGTCTGAGAAGTCAACATAAAAACGTAGGGAATTAAATGATATTTTAGTCAGGCTTATTGCTTCCTTCGTCTAACATTTCTACCAATTCATATTTAATTAACTTGATACGCTAATGAGGGAGATTAAGCTTTGAATCACAGGGAGTTGCGTCTCTACATCCATTCTTCATCTCTATTGTTTTTTTTCATTCATTCTTACAAACCCTTACATTCCTTGATCTTCAGGGGAGCTTTAGGAGACTCATCTTTGTTTCTACCTCACTCCCTCGTCTGTCAAATCTTGTTGTTTGTTTGCACCCGTGTGTCACTTTGCGATTTTTACCTCTTCCTCATCCCCTGCTCTCTCCCTTCTCTCGTCTGTCTCCTGCCCGACTAACAGCTCTGTTGGCCCCATTCTTTCCCCCCTTTGTCACATGTGCAGGGTAGTATTGAACGATGGCGTAAATCCCTCCCTGACTTTCAGGACATATGCCCTCCCCTTCCCTTCCCTTCCCCCTTCTTCTATACAAGTCCCATGTCCGTCCTCCCCCCTTGTCCCACTGCCTGCAGTTATCTGTCCACTCAGATAAGATGCTTTTAAAATAGAGATTATTGTACTGTCCATGGCATCACGGTATTCAGTGTGAAAGAGGAGGCTGGCCGTGTGTGTGCCTGTGCGTGCATGTGTGTGCTGTGGTAAATGTGGCACAGAGTAAAATGATGGCCGAGCTTATGATGGTGATTTGACATGTTCTTGTTTGCAAGACTGTGTCCACATCATCAGGATTACACATCAGACTCCCTCTGTCAGGGCTTTATGTAACACTAGTACTGTAGTCTGATACACACACACACACACACACACACACACACACACACACACACACACACACACACACACACACACACACACACACACACACACACCATCTGGCCCACAAGGCAGAAGTGCAGAAGCGGGGGCATCAGCTGCTGGAATAAGCCAAAGCATTGAATGTGGTGTGTGTGTGTCTGTGTTCAGTGCTAACAGCCCTGGAGGGGCAAGCATTTTGTGTGTGTGTGTGTTTGTGTGTGTGTGTGTGTGTGTGTGTGTGTGTGTGTGTGTGTGTGTGTTTCTGTACAAGTTTATGCACCCGCATAGAAGATTCATTTTAAATGAAGCACTCATTAGGGTTGAATTCCCAAGCTTCAACTCGGCACTCGTGAATAGTCACACTCACATGAACACTCACAAGTACACGCACACTTACATATACATATAGACGGTCTTTGTGTGTGTGTGCTGTAGGAAGTTCAAGGATGGTACTACCTACTGGGGGAAGAGCTGGGGAGGAAGAAGCATCTTAAAGTGCCAAAACAACACAGCTGCCACACCACCGGTAAGTCAACCTGATAATTGTTCAAAGTTACGTCAATGAGGCCGGAACACTGATGTTTAGGACTGAGCATCAAACATTGGTACTTTTGTCACTGAAATGTGATTAACGAGGATCAGATCGTGTGAAGCACCGAGAGTTGGCATATTATTTATATTATTCATTTTTTATTCAATTTTTGGTTGCATTTCTAAGAGTGTTTAAAGTATGTGTACGAAAAATATATACGGTTTTGGCATTCTGGCATCATTTGATATTGATTCCACAAACTTTTCAAATGTACCAAGCTCTGTTGGAGTTCTGGAAGACAGGAGGACGATAAAAGCTAGTGTAGAAAAATATGTCAGAAAAGGAACTAAAGATAAAAGCTATAATAACTGTTTGCGGGTCAAATGAAGCTTGAATACAATGACAACACAACTTGGGTACTGTTACTACAAGCTGGATACATTTTATCCCATGTCTGTGTCCGCCCGGGGTGTCAGGCTCTCTCTGCTCTTAAGTCTTTATCAGCCTTTGGGTCGGGAGGTGGGGGCGCCCGGGGTAGTGAGGGATTAAGAGAGGGAAAGAAAGAAGGATTGGGAGAGCGAATGAGTGAAGACGGAGAGTAGGAGGGAGGGAGGAGGCTGGATGAAAGTGAAGCGTCACAGTTGCCAGAGCGAGAGAGGGAGAGAGAGAGAGTCGGAGCTTTCCTGTACCGTTCGCTGCTAGACAAACGGTATCGCACACCCACCCATCTCACACACCCACACACCCACACACCCATACTCTCATTCAAACGCATTTGTTTGGAAATCTATTTTTCTGCTCTCCGCACTCGGAGGGCTCATTCTCCTTCTACTTATGTTTGCACTCACTCGTAGTTTCACATTGGGGGTAGTGTGTGCGTGCGTGCTTGTGTGTGTGTGTGTTGGAGTTATGCTACTCAGTGCCAGCGTTAAGGGCAGCCTAGACTAGGTGAGTACTATGTTTGTGTTATTATTCCTGACTCTATATCAAATGCACACATGAATATTTTGGAAGTTGCACATTGCATTATTTTTGATGTGCTTTAGCTCTTTTATTTTTGTTTGTCTGATGCACTCTCTCTTTCCACTTATTTTTCTTAACTCCTCTCATTGCTTGTTTCCTCCCTCCGTGCATTTCTCTTTTGTGTGTTTATATTGTTGCTGACATTACTTTCAAACCACCCTTTGTTTCTCTCCGCATGCGCCGCTAATCTGTCAATTCCCATCTAATTTTCTCTCGCTGAGCTAAATTGGTCACAATTGCTTTCTATGGAAGACCACTTAAGGAGCTTAGCTTGCCCACTCGTTGGATTGCTGACAGTATGACCCCACCTTTTGTGCACGCGACACAAACGTTGCACATCAGCACCTACACGTATATTCCCTCATTCACTCTTAGTACCGTTGACTTTCCATTTTCCTTATTTGGGTCGTTCTTGATTTCAAGAATAGCGTTTATCATCAGTCACTACGTTACCCATTCCAATTTACACTGCATGGCTGAACTAGGCTAATCTACCTCATGCAACTTTAAAATTAGTTTTATGCATCTGTGGATGGAACTGGAACAAGGGTATTAGATTGAGCAAGACTCAGCCAGCAGGAAACCATTACAAGGTTTGCGTGAGGACATTCTTATACTCAGGAGTAACACAGGCAAATAATTATTTTAGCTTGTGGGATGAGAAGCCGCAGGGTGTTTTAGCTATAATATTAGTAATGATATTCAGAAGGTGCGGTAAAGCCACTTTTTAAGTAAATATCAGCGGATGTAAAGACGATAAAAGAATGAAACCCTGCGTGCTTGGCAGTATTAATGGATGCCGAATATTTAAATCTTACCTCGTGGCAATACTGCCCCACTACTGTCTCCTCTGATCCATGTGTGTGGGTTTTTGTGTGTGAGAGCGGGGGGGTGCATACTCATGCATGCACTTGCGTGAAGCCAGCTGGCAGAATGTAGGCCAGGGACCGCTGCACCATGACAGGCGCTAACACGGAAATTAACAAAATCTCATTCATTAGAGTTTCACTGTGTGTGTGTGTCCATCCCCTCTTTATCTCTCTCTCTCTTTGATATTCAATTTTATTTCTGTATTCTCTCTTGGCCACCGATTGTGACTATCCTTGAGCTTTTTCTCCATCTCTTCCATTTCATGCGCCTCCCCTCCCTCACCTGTAGTTTTATTCATGTTCCACTTTGGGTTTGCTCAGACATCACAGTTTATTAGTCACTCTGACATCTATTGCCCTTGTCTGTTTGTCCTCAGTCCAACTATTATGTACCCAGGTATTGTGGCAGGATGCAAAAACACATTTACGTAACAAACAGTTCAATGTAACATTAACTTCCGCCCAAGAGCATGATTAGAGTTTACATTAAGAAACCGAGGTAGTGGGGTTATACTGGGAGCTTGGCAGGCTCATCAGGTTCTTGTAATGCTTTGGATTCAAGGCCAACTTCAAAGTTTTTCCTCTCGTCATCACACCTCTGTTCCAAGCCATAGAAGCAGTCTTTAACATCCTTCAGTTTGAGTGTAATGAAGCTGAGACACATAAATCAATATCAATATGTTTACCATGTGTTTTGGTTTCTCCATAAATGAGTAAACCTCTCAACTCTCATACCGAAGAGAAAATAGTGTTTGTTCATCCCTCTATAAGAAATGGGGAGAAATGGATTTAAAGTGTCCCTACGTCCATCCATCGGTCATCACTTTGCTTCTGCAGCAGAGCTGGAACACCAGTTGGAATGTTTTCATTGAACTTCACAGTTTACAGGTTGTAAAGTCGTGGCCTTTTGTATTTTGGGTTGTGACCTCAGGTAACTGTGAAAGCATCAAGTTATCTGCTCTTTCGTGCAGATGCCATCTCCTGACGACTCTTCTTTGAGTAAGTTGAACATCGAGTTTTATAAATTGTACCATAATTTATCTAACCTTCGAGCTGCCAGTGAGCAGTGTTTGTTATATCTGTGGTCATGGTCAGGGGGAGCTGTGTTTGGATGTGTGCGTTGGTAATTCTGTCAGTTTACCACCCAGGGGAATTATGGTATGCGCTGTTTGGACTGGCAATATTTAGTGGAGCAATATTTTTTGCACTCTGTAGATTTTCCTTGAAGTCACATACGGGTGAGATAGATAAATGTATTGAAATTACCCCCACAATAGGAACCAGTAGTATTTTGTAGATTATTTAAAGATTTAATTTGCTCCAAGGGTTAGGGTTAGGGTTAACAAACACTGCTCACTGGCAGCTCGAAGGTTAGGGTTAACCCTAACCCTTGGAGCAAATTAAATCTTTATTTGGTGCAGCAGAGCTGGTGTTCCAGCCCTGCTGCAGAAGCAAAGTGATGACCGATGGAGTGTTAGGGTTAACCCTAACCCTAACCCAATAAACCCAATAAATAGTGTTGAGGTGAAATGAATCCATTTTGTTTTTGGTTAGCCTCACATTTGTTCATGATTCAAATTTAATGAACTTCAGCTACAACTTCTAGCATCACTCAGGGTCATCATCTCATTAATGAATTAAGTCCAACTTAAGTCAGAGTTAAAAATAAAGTATTCCATTTTAAATTTCCAGTTTCCGTTGAAGCATTATCAAACTGCTACAGTTCCTACCCAGGGTTTATATAATTATTTTGTAGTGGGGGAGTAAATACAAAGCATGTGTTTTGCCTGTGTCGCATTTAAGAGAGGATCTACATTTAATACAGTTCTGAGTAACAGCTGCTTGGATATGACAGCTGAACTGTCACAATCCTACAATCATATCCTATTTTAAAGAAAGTCTAGCTTTTATGCAAATATCATCCGATGGCTAATGTAAAAGGCTTGATCCTGAATGGAACCATGTTAATGTGCACAGACTCTGACCAGAGGTGCACTATTCAGATCAGTGTGTCTCACTAATCTCTCAGTCAGAGAGCTGTGCCAGTTCAAAGTCAGGGCAGTGCCAAGCCAAAGTCCCTGGAGGCAGAATTATGTTGTACGAGGAAGTCGGCGGCACATCTACGCATGATGCAGCATCGCTCTGACCTACCGGAAGGGAAGGAAACATGGTAATCATGCAGCATTCATTATGCAGAAATCTCTTCTGCTACACGAACAAGTTTTTCTTTCTTTGTCAAGTCTAATACAGCTCATTCCTCTATTGTTAAAAACCATTGGCTGCATAAGAAATTTGACGTAGAAAGTTTGGGTCTGTGGAAAGGACTGTAACCTGTATTCTCTCGAATGACCAGCAGAGGCAGACTCCACAGGAAGTCACCTAATTTTTGACATCAGTACATGTTTTTTATAAAATGATTATAGTTTCAATTGCTAGTCTTCAATACAGCACGATAGTCCTTTATTAAATATATATGTGATTGACGGTACCTCAAGCTCAGACAGTCTCCCCTGCTTCTTCAAATATGGTTTCTTCTGGTTTAAAAAAATCAAACATGGTGCTGGCCAAATCTTGAGGCTTTAAAGCAGCATCTCCTAAAGCAAGATGTCAGAGTGTGTCGTCATGTTGCTTCTTTATGATGAACAGGAGTGTTTTGATCTAATCCCACAAATTTAATGCCGTAAATTTACTAGAACGTCAAACGAAGCACTAAACAAATACAACACGTACTCCTGTTGAAGTAAAATTTGATAAAAACTGCAGTTCTTGGCTGTTTTAGTGTATTTTTTTTCATTACTAAAAACGTAGCTTTTTGTGCTTGTGGAGGAATAAGGGGCTTAGGGCTGTGAGGTTCTGTGAAGCTTTGGAAGTAAACATGTACTGATAGATGGAATAATGCAATTATTCTATTTCCGACTTTGACATAACAAAATGACAGAATTTTTTTTAAAGAAAATATACTTTTTCTACAGATTGCTGGAAGTTGTTCTTCTTTTTACTCTATAATGCCATTGTGACTCAGACCCTACTTTGCTCCCGCCTCTACAACACAAATCTGAGGAGCGCTGACAGCTAATTACACTGTAGGGCAATAAAAAGCCTGCCGTCTTAACTTTGCTAAACATGCGTTGAAAGGCAGGAACAGAGAGGCGGTGCATGAGTGGCAGCCAAACAACATTTCAGTTAAAAGGAGTGACAGGAAAAGTAGTTTAGATTTGCAGGACACAATTTTGCCTGATGTGGTGATGAAGACCTAATACTGTAGATATACAGCTCTTTATTGGTTCTGACTACGTTCAAAGGTGGTGCTTGTTAAATTTGGAGGGAGAGGAAAATACTAATATTATTCAATTATACATAAAACTACTTTGTGTTTTCTTTTTTTCCAATTTTGTCAAATGCTGTAATAGAAACAAATCTGCTCAGATAAACTGTGCACTGTAGTAAATTAAGTACAGAACAATGGAGAGAACAGAAGCGCTCCCTGGCCAAATACAGCAAAATGAATTTCCCTTCATTAGTCTAGATGGTCATTAGAATGGCGCTGTACTTTTCAGGGATTAAGTGAGTCCACCCATCTGTGCGTCTTCGTTCACAGGCATATGTAGATGTTGTTTTTGTCAGTTTATTACTACTGAAAGAAAAATACAGAGCATTGGAGAATCTCTCCTCGCTCTAACTTTATTTGTGGTTTACACATGAAGACAACTGACCCACGGTGACATGTACGTGTGTGTGTTTTTAACCATGTTCTAATACATTTCCCTCCAATAAGCTTCCAATGTGGGTCAGGTGCTCTCCATATGCGTGAAAGCGAAAAGTAGCTGAACAGCCAATGGGCTCCAGCTTGAAAAGTATGTCATCTGCTTCATACACACACTTGTTTCACTATTCATAATGGATGAATGGGGAGCCAGACACACTGTACACACACACACACACACACACACAAATAACACTGTAAGGCCTTTCCAGATGGCAAGCTGTGCCTTTAAATCAGCAGATTAGATTTTACGCAATGCCATCAACTTTGTGTGCGTGTGTGTGAGGCTCGGCCGTTGACACGGAGGAGGGGGTCGTTTTCTATATTGTCAAGTTGTTCTGGTTAACACTGCTCATGTGTGATTATGGGAGACAATGTGTTGATGAGCGTACAGTATGTCTGACATGACTAGATCTGATGCTTTCTCTGAGGGGGTATTATTGACCCTGGTGTCATGTCCACTTGATCTGAAGTGAAGCATTTGACCCAGTAGTTTACATTCCGCTGCTCTGTTGCACTTTCTGCTCCTCTGACATTGTCAGCTATTTTTCTATAATATAAACAAAGGCAATCATGGTTTTTGGTTTTGTGAACAACTGAAATTTAAAAAAGAAAGGAAAAATTCATTTGTTGTCCAAATTGTCTATTGCTTAAACGATGTACTCCACTTGAACAAGCTCAGTTCAAAATAAATTTCTAAGTAAAGTTCCCACACATTATGGAATTCACTCTCTATTGAACTCAGACGGACTGATTCTGTCACTGACACGGTGTGATGTCTCTCAACCTAACAGGTGCCACAAAAGTAATAGGATGGACCGAGACGTGTCAGTCAAGCACACTCACGCCCACATGGTCCTCAGAGGATGTCTTATCAAGAAAAGTGTTGGAGGGACCATTGGTGTCATAAGACATTTAAATGAATATTTAAGTAGATTTCATCCTCTGCACAAGATTTCTCTTAATCAAGAATTAAACTACACACTGAGCTTAGCCGGGGAAATTAAAAACCTAAAACTTGAGGTGAGTCTGACATTTTTCTGACAGAACCTTTTGTAATGAAATATAATGTAAATATAACATGAGCTGCACAAAAAATTTGAGGTTCGCATTCAATTTCTTTTTAGCAGAGACAGGAAACGATAAATAAAGTGTGAGGATTGACTGCAGGAACACTTTGTCCTATGGAAAGTTTGAGGTTGATATGGGGGGGGGGGGGGGGCACAAACACTGGTCCATCTCAGACAACCACAGATGATGTTGACACCTCTACCCCTCAACCTCTGAACCTCTTAAGTATGAGTCTCTCCAGTCTGCAAGCTTTCAAATAGCACATTGTTCAGTGGGTGGACACTTCCATGTGTTAGGGTCACAGCCAATGAACCTTGACATGTTGCGCCTGCAGAAAGTGGGCGTTGGTAAGTGGGCAGGACTGGTCGGAGTGCGAGTGCCAAAATGGGGTGCACAAGAATATTCCCATCCTGCTCTGCAGATATTTATAGCACGTGTCGCAGTACATACTGACAGCTCTGTGTGAATGACACATAATTCTCACAGAGCATGCATGTAGGAATATAATATAAATTTCTTATCTTGAAGGCACTTTTAAATAGTTAAAATGTCGCCACTCTTAAAAAATAATTTCAGGTTTTGCTTTTGCGGCAATGATTCAACAGGAGCTTATTTCATGCTATTAATTATCAGTGTCAATATAAACATGCTGTGTATGTAAAACACTGTTTGCTTAAGACAATGGAAGGGGCTCAGGGGAATGCATGTGCGGGATATTTATGATCTCGTTGGTGGCAGGGACAATCAACAAAACATTGACACCGCAGACATAACCCATTCTGGCTATTTGCTTTAGACAGAAACAGGAAATGCGTCAGTCACTAAACAGTATTCAACATTTATATGTCTGTTACTTAACAGTAATTGTCTTGTTCTATGTGTTTATTATACTGTAAATGACTCAGTTGTTTAATGGCTGCACAGGTCAGACAAAAATATCTCTTCTGCTCAATATTTACTTTTGTGTCACGTTTCTAGTGCACTCAGCTTTAGGTGCAGAGAACTCAGGCATCTCCAAATGCATTCCTCTCAGGGATCAAACTGCGTGTGGTGAAGATGTATTGAAAAGTATCTGTGCATCCATTTTGAAGTTTTATGTTTGTATCACAATATTTATGTATGTTCTACTTTTGCAATCTTTGCATGACATTAAAGGGGTGGAAAAAAATTATACAGGTACCCCCTAATATATAAAATATTTTGTAATAACATCTAAATGCTTCTTTTGAATTATTGATGATGTCCAGCACTGTTAAGTCATCTCATATATGTGTTGTCGTTCATAGCATTTTCCTATTATTTTTTTTCACCTCCTGTTAACCTCTCTGGAATAACTGTAGCCTTTTAGAAAAGTGTTTTGATCACTTCCTCTTAAACAGGAGCAAAATACTTACACATCAACACTTCTGCCAATTTACAGTGGAACAAATGTGCTTTCATGGGATCAGAAACAATCCAGTGTAGTTGGTTTCATAGAATCCAGTAATGTTTCCTCCACTGTCCAATGAAAACCATCTGTTAGTTACCACCTCCAGGGAGGTTTTGTTTTCCTCTGCTTTAGTTTTTCTATTTGTTACCTAACTAACTGATTTCCATGAAATTGTTTTGGAGTGGTGGGGCATGACCCAAAGACCCCACTTTGTTTGTCTGTTTGTTTGTTAATTAGCATGATTACACAAAAACTGCTCAACTGATTTCTATACAAGTTTTAAGGGGGAGTGGGGCATGACCCAAGGAAGAGCCCGTTAAATAATGTAGCAGTTCCTGTAACTTTTCTGTAACATGGTGAAATAGAGCATTACCCTTGGTGGAGGTAAACCCCTGTATGGATGTGACCCTTCAGTCAGTGGGTGACACTCTTGCTCGTTGCTCAGTAATCATATAGTGAACAGATCAGCATCCCCAGTGCCTCTCAGTCAGCTCAGCTGTTTAAAGCATGACCTTTGTCCCAGATATGGAAAAATTGGCAGCTTAAGTTTTAATAAACATGTCAACAAATGTGGACAAGTGGCTCACTGGCGGTTTTATCGCAACCATTGACCGGTTGGCCTGCAGGATTTAGTGGATTATCTAGTATTAGATGTGACATATTTTACAACTGAAATATAATGGAGGGGGGAAATCACTCCAATCTTTTGCTGGACTACTAAAGGATGAAGATGATCCCCATAGACCTAGGAGAGATTGTTTTTCATTGTGTGCGTGTTGGTCAACATTTTTTAATGTATGGGATGGTAGTACAGGATGCGTGTACCACCGCAGGCAGTGTTTCAGTCTACATCACAGTTGGGGCACAGATTATAGCTGTAACACTGTGCACAATAATGACCGACCTCATCAAAGAGAACATATCAAAGAACTGAACTGAATCCAGAGGTTTTAGGCTGCTGCACACACTCCACATCGTTCCCCTCATCTAAAGGATCAATTTGTCCATTGACCAAAAAAAGCGCCCTCGGGCACAAGACTGAATTCCCTCTTTCAGCATGCTGATGAGCTTCTGATTTACTGTTGTGTTCACCAAACAAAAAGAGCTGCAAGGCTGAAGAGCTTGAAAAAGGAGCCGCGACTCGAGTGTGAATGTGTTCATCGATATATCAGTGGAACAAAACTCTTTAAATCCAGTCAAAGGATCCTTCATAAGCCCCCTGCAGTACCAAGGAATCATGAAATTACAATAACCAAACTAAAAGATACTAAAAACTTTAACTATTAGCCCAAAGAAAAATTGATTATTTGGGTCCCATTTGTCGACATGATGAATCAAATTTTATATATTTTTTGCTGCTATAAGATGTGAACTTAACTCTGGCTATTTCCATTTCTATTGATTTGTATTATGAGAGAGATGTTAGTTGTTGGCCCCATCACTTCTACAGCACATTTAGATATTTATTGCCAGTTCATTACAATCACTTTCTCTATAGACTGTTAATTCTTGGCGTTAGCAGTTTAAACAATCCTCTCCTGATCTGAAGAGACTCAGTAAATTGAACAGGAGGAAGTCTGCTCCCTCCTTGGTTTTGCCACTCACTCCATCAAGTGTTCATTTGTTTGTTGGTGACAGGAGGTGAAAAGGGGCAGTGAGTGGGGCAATGTTTGATTTGGGCAGAGTCGAGGACTATTTGTGTTGTGGCAGATCTGAGACTGGTTGATTGAGACAAGCACCATAACAGGTCTTTTGTTTCCTCTTGCCTTTTGCACGTCTTAATTTTCTGCCCCCCCCTTCCCCATCTGATCCACTGTCTGCCGTTCTTCTCTTATCTTCTCTTTCTTATTCCCTTTTTCTGACTACATTGCTTTTTTTCCCCAACTCCGGGTTTCTCTTGTGTATACTTTTCCCACTGTCCAGTGGGTCCCTCTCCTATTGTTCCTCTTTATTCCCCCCATTTTTACGTCAGTCATTCTGGATGTTACTCGTTGCCAGCTGCTCCCCTCATATGCCCCATGTTACCGATGTCCTAGCCAGACAAAAGGCTCCTCTCCTGGGCTTGAAGCCAGCCAGGTTAGCCCCTCTCTTTAGCTGGACCCCTGAAGGTTTCAGATTCTGGAGTGACAGAATCTTTTTTTTTCAAAGCCCCAGGGTTACGATGGCAACAGCAACTATGGGATTGGACCTTTTCCTCTGGGATTAATCTCCGGGGTTAAACTTTAGGGCCACAGTGGAAAGTAGAAACTGTATCCAAAATCTAGGGAGGTTTTTAAGTTTCTAATCTACTTGTGGACTACGGTAACATTATAAACTCATTTACTTCTCTTTGCTTGTTTTGCCCATACTGGACTGAATGATGCAAAATATGCACATTAGAATATGAAATATAAAACTTTTAGCTCTTAAGTTTCCCATAAACTATCTAGACTGAAGTGACACTATTGTGTCCCGAACAAAGTTTCATATTATACCAGTACTCGCATAATAACATAAGAGATCTCTAACTTAGTGTGTGCAGCACTATTTGCCGCGTGCTCGCTGATGATGTTCTGCTAGCGTTGAGTGACATCGGACACATCCTGTGTTAACGTAACATTTCTATTTTCAGGAAATCAGATAATATTAGACATTTATAATTATTAAATTCATAGAATTCATCTATGATTTAAAACTTGTTTAAGTTTATTTTAATTTGATGTGTAGTTAGACAGTTGTTTGTTCACAGACTCAAATCAAGGTTATAAATAATAACCATTTGGTTAAGTTCAGGATTCCATGAATTGTCACCTTTGTCAACTTTTTTCCCGTGAAGATCGGAATTACTACAGCTGCTGGTCTTTTTTGTCCATTGGCAAAATGACCAATGCTGTTGTTTTTCTTGGTGGGGCAAAATGCATGTTCTACTGCCAAGCTTTGTGTAGTCCTGTGTACTTTTATTGTGACTTGTACTTACAAGAATAACTTTATTTCTAAGACATTTCAAAGCTTTAGTCAGCTTCAGTCAGCACTAAAACAATAGTGTTTGCAACACATTCAATTTAAACTATATATGTTAAACTGTGAAGCAAACATTTCAAGGTTTTTTTTTTGTATATAAGGTTGTTATTCCATTTATTTGCAAGGCTCATAGAAGGTCACTGATCCACTTACACCCTTTCACTTGTGTTGGGGCTGTTCAGACTCGGTTGGCAGAGTTTGGAAAATAACGTTTCACAGTCTGGGGGTCAAATCATTTCCATGCTTTGGTCATGGAGGTATGGGTTAGAGATGGAGGAGTATAGAAAGTGGAAGGAGAATAACAGCAGGAGGATGGTGCTTGTGTTTGGACAGGGAGTTCTTTGGGTTGTTCTGTGGGAAGTTGTGCAGACAGAGGAAATGTAGAAAGTAGAAAATAAGATATACTGTATAAAGGCAGAGCTGTCAACCCGTTTAAAAACAGAAGGGAATGCAGTAAGACAGAGACGGGGAGATCTGCATTGTAGCCCTAAGCTGAATGCTGCCTTTATGAGCAATAGTTAAAAGGACACTGAGGCGTGAGTCCCTGTAACCATAGCGACTTCCCAGGAGCCCTGTGACGGACAGATAATAGAGTGAGAGAGGAGTTCCTTTTCTCTTCTTCAGCCCTCCCTCCCTCCCTCTGTCTCACTTGTTCTCACTTCCACTCCTCTCTTGGGCAGTTTGTTGGATCCTCGCATCTTACGGGATTTTCCTTGACTCTGCTGGCCTGTTTTTTTGCCTTTTTATGCGCTCGCTTAAGTTTGAACACCAGCCCAGCGACGGCTGCTCCGCTCAGCTGTTGCCGTAATTGCTCGCTGTTATCTTTCTGAATCACTTTTTATGGACTCCCAGAACAATTTGGGGTTTTTCGTTTTGTGCATCAAGAAAGCCGTTTTGCGTTGGCCCAGGGAGAAATGTGCTCCAAAGGCACTGTCTCAGCCCGTGATTCCTTTGTCTACATTTCAGACGCTGTGCTGTCAAACCATGGTGCTGCCCCCGAGACCAATCGGCCTGAGAATATGCAATGCTTAACAGTAAGTACAATCCAATATTTTTTACTTTCTGTGTGTCCCTTGCAAAGTTTAATCATGTAGAAGTTTGCCTTCTCTGCTCTGTGTGTGTCTGAATGTGTGTGTGTGTTTGTGTGTGTGGGGGGGGGTGCATGTCAACTTGAGTAATTTAAATATTGGGGAAGTTTAATTGTGTATATGGACATTAATCTAATAATACTAGTGCTCTACAGTGTTTTGGTGAGCATATCTTTCCATTTCCACTTGCGCTTCTATGTATTATAATTCATTAGGTTTGATCGTGTGCATAATGAGCAAATAGGCACATTTACGATAATACAAAGTAGTTGAGCCGTGACATTGAACCATGTCTAACCAACTCATCATGCATAAACATGCCTTCAGTGAAACATTTATTGCACGAATTCCGTGTTACACATTTTCAGCAACTATAGCAACTAATTGAGTCATGTGCTTGTGCTCGGAGCAGTGAATGGAGCAACATGTCATTTCTTGAAAGACAATATATGTCAAAAGGCTCACTGGCATGTGAGTCACATGTGGAGCAGAATAATGGTTTGTCATGAGAAAGGGGGAAAAGTTAAATGTGCAGTCGGCTGTGAAGCCAGTTTTCCTTATCTGTTTGTGGAAATCACGAATCCTTCCTGTTCTCTCCTTCTTCTTCTTCCTTTTGTACTTTACATCTTCTGGTTTTAGTTTTGTTGTAATATTTCAAGATGGACGTAGCTTTAAAGTCCATTTTCTCAATTTCCACATTGCTGACTGTACAACGTCCGTGCATTAATTACAAATGAATGTGGAAGACCACTTAAACTGTTAACAGAGACACAGGAGGATGACTGATGATACTTTCACACAGTTTACAGCTGTATGAGTAAGTAATGACTATTTAAGCAGTATATTTGAGAATTCACGCTAATGCTGCCAATTCTATTTGGAACTGTCTAGATAAAAACATTAAATAAAACAGCTGCAACCTACAGTACATGCACTTGTTGGTTAAGCTAGCAAGCAGGCTACATAGCTAGCTGGCTAGCGAGCTGGATGCAACCATTTCTTTTAGATGCAGGTGTTTTCCCTCTTCGGCGAATTTCACACTGTCCTTCTCTCTAGCTTTTAAGCTACAGTAATAAAGCAGGAGAATTTACATCTCGGCTTTTAGTCAAAGACAATGCACTGCAGCATCAGGAGCGGCCTTCCCCTCTAATAGACGCCAAAAGCCTTTTTGCCTTTTCAGTAATTAAATAATAGGAGCCCTAAATTTGAATGTTTTGCCGAACAAGAGTCAAGTTATTTTTTTATTTTTTTACTTAAACTGGAATAACAAAACTTTTACAAAAACAAGATATCATCTCTCCTCTCTGACTAAACTTAAACATGTAAAATAAGTGGGTCTACCACAGCTGTTATTAATGTGATACTGAAAAACAAGATTCTTGCACTATATAATAACAATAATAAAAAGAATGATGGCTCTTTTTATTTACACAGAATATCTTAAGGTCTCATTATCAGATTTCCTTGTCTGTCTAGGGGCAATACATACATTAGGTGACAGTTTCAAAGTTTTGAATCAATCTCTTTTAAGGAAAATTGTTTGTTATTATTAGTTAGTTTAATGACCTTTAAGCTTTGAACTTTTGTTACACAATTCTTCCCCCAGTTGTTGCATTACTTAAATGTTTTAGGTTCCCTGTTGTATCAATCACTTTGTTTTATGAGATACTTTAAAACCAGCCATGTTTTTGGCTGTGTCAGGACTGCAAACCTCTCTCTCAGTTAAGTGATGGTATCCACTGACTTAACCTCGACTTGATGTTTGCCGCTATAGTCTCTCGTCTGCAATCCCAATAAATCCCATTCAAAATTTACATGTGGTCTTGACATGACAGAAAGGTAGACAACTCCCTTGTCCTGGTAATCGACTCACCGTGTTCCCATCTTGCTCTACCAGCTGTCCGATCACTCACCTCCCTGATGTCCCCGATGATCTTGGACTCTGTGACCATGCACGCTCCCCTGGCTGGCCTCAACACATAATGTTCTTGTTTGAGCTATAGAGAGAAACATGAGAGAGGAGACTGAGAGTTTTTTAATTTTTTTTTTTTACTTAAAACCACAAATACATCTTCCGAATATCAAACCTTCAAATGCAACCCTGCAAATGTATGAGACATTGGACCTTTAAAGGCACTCAGAGACACTTTACCCAGATAAACCATTAGCGAAAAGAATTGAGGGACAAAAACAGATGTGGGAGCGAGATGGTATTAAAAGTAAGTGCGCAAAAAGAAACAAATACATTAATAAATAGTTAATGGCGGCGTCTTTCAACCATTCCTCTTGTGTCTCATCAAAGATAATTTTATCTCGTTGCTTATAAATGCTGCATCTTTTTGCATGTTTTTGTTGACACCACAGCTGTGGATGAAGATTTATAACTCATATTTCTTAGTGGATCCCGAGTTGGCACATTTTCCAAGTAACTGTCACGGAAAATTGACTCTGGCTTCTGTTCCCACACGATGCCAACACAGTTAATGCTTCAGCAAAATCACTTTTACAGGTTCAGATGTATGTGTGACAGGGGGCTATGTTTAGATAGGGGCTGTCATAATTGAAAATCGGGGCGGGGGAAGTCAGCTGGCACTCATGAGGCATATATTATCTTCCTGTTATGGATTTTTTTTTTCTTTGATCCATCACATGTCTGTATACCCAGGGTATGGAGTGGGCTAGATATATTATGAAAACTGTATACAAAGACTCAAAGAGATGGGTATCGGACAGCTTTGAAGCCAAATGCACGTTTTTGTCTGCGGCATTTTGTCAGAAAACCGACAGCGCTTCAGTGTAAACAGGAGCCTAATAAAACAAACTGACAGATCCTAAGTAAAGACTCCGTGGAAACCACAACCACACATAGCTGAGTCTGCCATGAGAGAAATGCCCCAGTCTGCTCCAAATACGCTCGCCACAAACGAGAAAGAATTCACATTCACACTCAGAAGTGTAGCCCAGAACATTCAGCTTTCAATCATAAAAACTGGAGGAAACGCACGCAGATAAAACGGCTAACAATCTAAATCATCGGATTAAATGTACACGCAAAATAGGACAACTTAGATTTGGTGCGTTATCAATAGTGGATTTTTACCATAACTCTTGGTGAGTTTTTGAGAGATACTCGCATTATAAAAACATTTCTCTGAGGTGTTAATGTGCTCAGAACCCAGTAGGCGTTCAACAGCAAAATCCATCAGTTACATAGCCTATGTACTTGAAGTGTTGATAAGTCTTTCGGTGTCCAATTTGCCGTTGTTTTTTCTAGCAGTGCTGCTGTGTGCAGTGAAAAGAAATTAATGTCCTGCAGGGTCACGTAGCACAGGAACAATTCCACCACAGTCAAACTTTGCCTGAACAAGATTACAAGGTTTGATCATCATCGTACCTTGCACGGTAACTGAATTCAACAATACTTCACATTACAAGTGTGAACAAAGCTTATAATTATTCAAATGTATTTTTAAGTAACACTGTGTGTTGCATTACAGTGGACATGGTCTCTGACTTGTTTTTCATACACCCGAGGTTCCATGAATGTTATTCAATTAAGAATTGTCTCTCAAAAAAGGAATTGGTTTGTTTGAAATCACTGAATTGTGAGGGATTCATCAAAAAGAGGGCACTTTACTGTGCTAAGATCAAATAGTCCCATTACATTCTATCTAACCTCACACAATTGCACTAACTTTCTATGCCTTCATCTGTGCATTATTACCTGCGATAATGGTGAACATGTCAAAGCAGTCCTTATCAACTTTTGTGGAACTCTGTTTTGTAGTTTTTGTTCAAGGTTGAGGTTGTTCAAGGGTCAGTTCATGCAATGACTTGTTAAAGAAAGGTGATCATAATGACTTTGATACCGGGAGTGGCTGACATTCAGGCTTATTCAGCAGCAGATCAGTGTCTCATTGCAACATATCCGTGTTTCTTGAGAAAGTTGAATCACTCCAGGATGTGAACTCTGTGGAGAAGCAGTGGTCTCACGGAGCGACAGTAATAAGCCTGACTGGACAGGATTAGACAGAGGTGCTAGATTTACTCTCCCCTTTCACAAAATGTTCCTCTCTTTACACGTAACGCACATCGGACATTCAGAGAAACACAAGTCAGGGGTAATTTATCACATAAAAGTTGTGTTACTCCTCTGATGCAACGCATTTGTGTATTTGATGAGCAACACATTGCTCTGTTTAGCTTCAGCGCAATGTTTAGTTCCTGAAAAACAGATTTATAACATTCCTGACATAGCTAACAGAATAAAGTAACTGCACTGAACTGTTTCCTCTGTGAGGCTTTTGAAGTCATATGGAGGGTGAAGAGATGAAGCGCAGCAGCGACATGGCAAAAAGTTCTACATGTGTATCCGTGAATGCTCCTTTCCTCTCTCCATCCTCTTTCCTCCCTCCCCTTTAATTCTTGTTCTCCCTCTTCCTCTTTATCTCCGGTTGAATCAGAGTAACAGATGATTGTGTGGTTTGTGTGGGACCGTCTCAGGGGAGAGTTGAGGGAGGGGGGGAGAAGCACATTCACAGACTAAATTAAGGGAGAATGGAAAACCTTTCAGACTTTCTTCTCTTTTCTGTACTCATTTTCTGTTGCCTTGTCCTCGCTCCCTTCCAGACCGCTGCGTATGTCCTCCTTCACCATTGTGGCCTCCCCCTCCTCCTCCTCCTGCTGCTTTTCCCTCTCTTTTTTCTCTCTGTCACCCCATGGCCATCACCCATGCGGCACAAAGAGCCCTGTGGTATCATTAACTGCCCACTCTTTACCTACTCAAACATTTCAGTGTTTGATGATGGCCTTACACATGAATAATTTTGGTGATTTACACTGGGCTCATTTAAGGCTTTGGACACTTCAGATGTCAGTAAAGATAATACTTCATATCCACAAAGGAATGTCCCTCAGAAAGACCACAAGGCTATTTCAAGAAGATTTTCCTCCATTCGCCGTCTCCACTTTTAAAACTTTCTTCTGTATTTTTACTTAAAATCATTGTACTTTGAGCTAAGATAATTACCCCAAGTTTGGGATAAATTATGCTTTAAAAGTGTCACACCGAATGAGCTCTGTTAGTTTGCTGTGTGTGACTCACTGCAAGCTCCATGTCATTTCAATATATTAAAAAGATCTGGCATTACCATGGTTTTTGCTTTTAAAGATAAGAGACAGGGGATTGTTTGAATTTCGGTTAAACACTAGCCACAGTAACGGGGGGTGACATATTGTGATGGGAAAATATTGACCACTGTTAATTAATCTCACCCGATATTTGGAGAATTTGTCAGTGAAATCTCCAGTGTGATTCCTTTTGGATAGCACTTTAGTACAACTAAAGCCCTTTGATAGACTTATATATTGTATATGTATAGGTTCAATGATCTTGTCCAAATTAAGATAATAAAGGTTATCACAGATATTTTGACCAAAAAATTACAAATTGAATGAATACAGAAAAGGCCCTTTTCATTGCAAACCGTATTTATTTCTTCATTTATTTATGTATTAAACTATTCATTTCTGCATTAATTTAAATGTTCTTATTCATCTACATATCTGCATATCCTGTCCTCGACAAGAATCAGCTGAAACCATAATGACTCTTGCCCTTATCATGACAAAGCTCTTCTGAACTACAGATGATAAATCTGACATGGGCCACCACAACAGTTCATCTGCTCAGAGGCAGAGGGAAAAAAAACCTGCTCGTGTCATTGGCAAGGAGCTCAAAGTTCATGAATATTAACAATAGTCGCGCCCTGGGTTACATGTCCCCCTGCATCACTTTGCTTGTCAGCTAGCATTAGCTCCTAAACCATCTCTGAGAAAATGGTTCTGACACTCATGTCTGACGGGAAAGATGGGAAGGAAGGGAGAGGCAAACTAAAAACAGGACAGTGAGGTTGGATTTTCTGGCCGGTGTCTCAGAATAAATGAAGACTGGTTAGTTTTATTGCCGGGATGTTTTCTTTTGTGAGTATTTTAGGCCCAGGGCCCTAGCTGTCCCTAACGCTGTTCTTTCTAGATGCAGGCCGTGTGCGTGCCGATCCTTATAACCTCTGCTAATCTTCTTTTCATTGGAGAGTTCAAGCCAGATACAAGAGTCCATATGTCCAGACCCTGAAACCGAACAGTACATTCAAAGTACTGTCTGTGTGTGTGAGTCAATAAAAGGCTGAAGACATTTGTCCTACTCAGGTTGAGATTTCTTACCTCTATGGCTTTAGAGATGGCAGTGTAGGTGTGTTGGACGTCAGCCCATTGCTCACTTTGGTACGGATTCTTTGCCAGATTGCCATCAGGACATTTTTTACTGATGTTCATCCATTTCACACGAGAATGCAGTACATCTACCACTCAATAATAGATGCAGCCATTAAAGACTGTGAACTGTATATAACTCCGTCCCACCATCCAGAAATAATACCTACATTTCCCGGTTATGAACTCTGCCATCTTGTGGGAATTCAAATCCAGAATCTGTGGGATGGTGGAGTGTAGAGACTTCCCTACAGTAAACACCCTCAATCTCAGCCATCAATCATGACGTTTACCCCGATTCTATAGCATCAAATAACTAATTAAAACCAAACTAACTTGGAAAATTAACACTTGGACAAACATAGGTGTGATAAGTACTACTTTAAATGAGGAATTTAGAACTTCCATCGCAGCCAGCCACCAGGGGGCGATTGAAACGCTTTGGCTTCACTTTTATGGAGCAGTCATCTTCTTCTTCTTTATGAACAATCTGTTTAGACATTCATGTCCCCCTGGTTAATGGATAATAATCAAATAACTGGTAAACAAACCATAGTATGTTCAAATTCTAATATGTTAAACTAGGATGACAAACATTGTGAATATATCTTCCTTAGTCGTTATGAGCATGATCAATCTTAGCATAGCTGTGCCTCCAGGATCTTTAGAGAGCTGCTGTGACAGCTGTACATTCTGCTTTGATTTTACTTTTATATTTTGCATCCACATTTTAGTTTTAACTCCATATTTTGATGAATTTATTTACCCACTCTTTACTTTTTTATACTTTATTGTATTATTTCTGTGTGTAGTTTGTCATTCACTTGTGAAGTGTGTTGATGTTCAGTAATTATGCATTTCAAAGATTAATTCATTTGATTTAAACTAATTAATCTTTACTTATCTGTGGAAGCTTAGCCTTTGTCTGTTGCTGTACCCTCTTTATGAATCTTAGTCCTTGTCTTCCAACGTTTGTATTTTAAGTGCAACTTGAGCTGCGACCCTGAACTTGGCCTTAGACCCAACTTGTGTGTTCAATGGCGTGAAAGACGCCTCCTCCTTTGATAGCTCTTTATACCGGTCAGAAAGAGAGAGGGAAGCCGACAGGGAGATTCAGCGAGATCCCACATAACTAACCAACTGACTGGCCTCGTCTGGCTCCTAGACGAGCTTTACAAACTCTTCTTTCACTCCTCTCCCCAAGACATGCTTTCTTCTTTCCCTTTCTTCTCCCCCTCTAATCCGTCCTTCTGCCTATTTAGAGGTGAACAGCGCAGCGTGAATGGGAGAGAAAGTGTTTTTTGTGTGCTTGACGGGTAACCCTCACCCTTTTGAAAAGGCAAACAGGGAAAAGCTGCCATTACTACTTGCCTGAAGGGATCTTAAGACAACGGCCTTTTCTGCCACTTTATTAGCCTTGTAGAGACTAGTGCAGCGTCGCTCCCCGTTCACCCCTCTCGTCCTCTGTCACTTCTCTGTCCATGTGTCATGCCATGAGCCAGGCACCTAAACAGTAAAAAAACGGAGAGGAGGCCAGCTGGGCATCAATGGGAGTTGGAGGGGGTTAGACTGGCCAATGTTTGAGCCATAATTTAACAAGCTTTTCCCTCCACTGCCGCTGAGGTGTTGTTATTTTTAAGCAGATTACCACCCCTTTCCCAGGCGTACACATATTGACAACAAAAATAATGTTTGGACAAGTGGAAGAGGAGGAGGGGGGACTGTCCTGAGTTCACAGACCTGTGAATTTCCGTACCGTGTGGTTAGAGCGCTGAGGGGGAGCAGCGAACAGGAAAAGCGGAGGAAATATGGAAGTCGAAAACATAACAAACAAGCATAATGTCTGGACGTGGAGCGTGGGAGCTGAGGTGGGAAAAGGTCTGATGAGGTGGTAATTTAGATTTATATGTGTGTGTGTTTACCCATGTGCTCTCAACAATACTTCTATCATAATCTTTTGGAAAATGTGGTAATATAAAGTTTTTATACATTGTCCTAATCGTTAAAATCCACTTTCAATGGTTTTCACAGTCTTGTTTGCTCGACCATTCCTAATAAAACTCCTGTCTCGCTCACTCTAATTCATACACGTCACACTTGTGCCACCTATATTAGTCACTACAGTGCATATTTGCCAAAGACGGAGAGCTGAAGCACCTCTCCCAACCTCATAGTGTGGACTCAGGAAGTAAACTGGCCTTATCGGGAGCAGGCACACAAAGTTGTCCTGGCTGTGCGGTGGCGAGGTATGCACAAGTGCATGTGTGCATGTGTATGTGTGTAGAGGGGATGGGGGGGTGGCGGCGGTGGGAGGCACTTCCTCCTATTCTTCTGCAGTTGAAGAGTTCCCATGAGTGCCCCAGCCAGGAGCTACAGTGTGGCCCGAGCAGGCTGAGCCAGCGCCAGTCTCGCCTACATGACGCCGCCACCACCGCCGCACACTCTCACACAGCTGATCTCAGGCGCAAGCGTTCAGGGCGCAGATCAAGAAGCTGGACGCTGTCTTGCAGGACAGGGCCAATGCAAGAAGAGGGGAGAAGAATGAAAACCTAAAGGAAGGAATCATTGAACTTCACTTTCAAAAGAAGTCACGAGGGAGACGTGAAGCTGCGGTTCAAATGATGGGTACAGATGTAGAAACTTGCACACGGGAATATGCATTAATGACTGGAGTTGTTGCAAACAAACCTTGAATGGACAAGAGTGCAGCTGGAGTTCAGTTCGCAGAGGGCTGCCACCAGGAAAATAAATCTAGACTCATTTGAAGAAACCTGATGCGGAGTGACAGCCAGTTTTGGCTGAAAAAAACGTCTCCAAGGACCATTTTTGTTATACTCGACAGATTCCTGTTTTCCAGCAGAGTGGGAAACAATATTGCTATCAGCAACCATCTACTGCTGGACTGCACTGCCACCCCAGCCGCTCTTTTTTTTGGCTGCCGTCACTGCTGAGATGATCCATAACACCCTGAAGTGCTCCCAGCCGATGGAGCACAGCCCTAGGAGAACACACTCGCCTGCTCAGAGGAGGCTGTGGAGATACTCTGGCTGCAGAGGGGGCGGCCAGGTGGAAAGTCACCGTCGCAGTGTGTGCGTGCTGGCTGCGGACTTAAACCCTGGAGAAGGAGGGAGAGGAGGAGGTGGAGGTGTCCTGCACACCATCCATGGGCTGTGCCACCTGTGCATTGGATGTAGGCTGCCACAGGTGTGTGTGTTTTTCAGAGAGGGGAAGATAGAAAAAGAGAAAACGCGTGTCGAGTGCACGGTATCAATCACTGATTGGGAGAGAGAGAGAGACTGGAAGAATAAATTACAGCTTTGAAAGTTCCAATCTCTGCTTTCATAATTAATTGCCAGAAGATAAATTGCATTCCATAATTTATAAAAGGCAAAAGCAGAAAGGGCTCCACATAAAATATTTAAATGGTAATATCACTGTTTGCGTACTGTCACTTCCAAATATTTTGCCATTGCTGAGTGGGAGAGAAATGCACTTTCAGCTGCCTGTCCAACACGTCCAGGGAAGGAACAACAGCATGTAAGCGAAACGAAGGAGATTTGTAGGATATGCTTCTCGAGAGGTGAAGAGCAGCTCTCGCTCTCTCTCTGTCTCTGTCCTTTACATTATTTTTCCTACTCGTTGAGACAGACGGGTGCTGACGGAGGGAGAGACGAGACAAATATTTGCTGTGGCGTGAAGCGGTGCCACATCCTGCACGTCTGAAATGCACATGTAAAGAATAGGAAACCAAACTTGACACTGGGGTGGATCAGCGTATTAACACTAAGATAAATAAAAAAAAAATGCTAAGACTGCAGCAGTGAAACAGGGAGAATATTTGTAACACTGGGCTAATGTGACCAAAATGCAGCATGACACTTCACTTCTATGTGTGCGACTGCAGTGTTGGGCGTGCTGTCTTAGTCACTCAACATACTGACCCAGATAACATTGTCTCACCACACACAGTACAGTTGATCCGCTGTGTGCACTTGGTACATGTTAGTTAGTTGTATGCGCACCTGTTGGTGGTGAATGTTATCTCTGCTGCTCTGTTGGAAGGCAGACAAGATGTCTACTGAAATCCTCCGGAGCAGGAGGAGACCGGCAGGATTTATGTTTGGTTTCATGCGGTCGTGTCTGAGAGGATGGTGGCGCACTGAGGCATGAATGTAGAAAAGGGGAAAGCTTGGTCAAACGCACATGAACTCACACACACACACACACACACACACACACACACACACACACACACACACACACACACAGGTTTCCCCCCTTGGGTAACAAGAAAGTTCATATTTTCATTTTTTACACATGCCCTTTGATTTAATCATAGATTTATCAAGAAAGCACCTCATTTAAATCATCTTGAGAACTGTTCCCATTCATTTATCTTTAAAAATTTGTCTTGGGGATGTAATGCAAAAAAACAGTCACTTAAAGAACATTCTTACAAATTTCTATTATATTATTCTATTGTCCTCTTCTCTTTTTTTGCTTGAGAATAATCGCTCTGTTTTATTGTTGAAGTAGGAAACCGGGCGGCTGGTGCTGCTTCCCTCTGGCAGACCAGAGGGAGCTCGAGTGGTTGGACTTCACAAAGCTCCCGAATTGAATTAATGCTGTAAAAGCTCTGGAGTTTGGAGGAATCAGGCTATATTAGACAGTTCAGAGAGTTCTTCTTGAAAAGGAACACAACGTCTGAAACCTCCTCTGTTAAAAAAGATGGATATATAGATCTCTCGCTCTCAGCATAGTTCATTTTCATATTGTTTCAATTTTCTTCAATTGCAAGATGATCCTAAAAAACGTTCTGTGACTGGTCGCCTTAATTCCACAGAAAGGATGTTTTTTTTTTTAATACCATCTGTTCCGCTATTTGTCTTTTTCATTTGCTCTCTCACCATTGTTTAATCCATCTTTTTTGTTTTATCCCCGTTTCTCGTTTTTCATCTCTTCTTTCACTCTCATTTTCTGTACATGTCATAATTTTCTCTCTCTTTGGTTTTGTCACACATCCAGACTCAAGGATGATTAGTTTAAACCCCGTCTGCTATTAATGCAAAAATATCAAAGCAGAGCACGGCCACAGGCTTAGCAAGTATAATACTGTCTGCACTTACTTTTGCTACAGTTATGAATTAAGGGAAAGAGTTGTGTGTTTATGTGTGTGTGTTCAGCCTCAGAGGAAGAAGGTCAAAGCTCTTATCATAACAGTAGCAGGCATCACAGATCATAGTTGCGATCATATGATTTAACTGAGGTCCTGTCGGCACACGCTCCACAAATCACGAGTCAGTCTCAGCTGTCATTCGTTTTTTTCTATCATCAAATGGTCAAAATCAAACTCTTTAACTTACATCAGCGTCATAAACACCCTTTGGCTCATATCCCAACCATTAATATGGAGGAGACTGGATTAATGACCTATATTGCAGCCAACCACCAGGTGGCGATCGAGACGCTTCGCCTTCACTTTGTGGGCAGCTGTCATGTCTTCCATCTTTGTGTTCAGTCGATGGTCTGTCTGTTTACTTGCTGCAACTAAGCAAAATCATAAAGACACTGATTTAATCTAAAGAGCAGATTAAGTTTCCGAAACATGTCGTACATGGAGATAAAAACAGATGACCGCAGCGATTTCTCTTTGCACGACAGGTATTAAATCCAGTTTTCTTTCTCTGTTTTTAAATTATATTTTCAACAGTGTCAGTTTGGATGTAGATGGAAATAGAAACAAAATAGAGCACATGAAGAGTGTAGAAATGTGGTTTAAAAAAAGAAAATGTGGCCCCAAACAGTGACATGGGGCACACAAAATCAGTGGACCATAAGAGACCACAATCGTCCCCGACATTTTAGGGTCATCATAAGCTTCAGGCCCCTGAATAATCCCTATTATTTTGCTGTGTGCTGCATCTTGCTCATGGGTAGACTTTGTTATTTAGCAGGATATACTCGTAGTTTTCCTGTGCCAGAAAAAGAAATCAAGATGGCAGGGATGCGTGAGTGTTCGAGGCCGTGGTTGTCAGCAGATAAGGTTGGAAAGTGAGATGTTTTGGATGGAACCTTGTTGACTTTGGCTCAGACTTTCGAGCACAGGTACTGAATGACGATGTTGGGGGGCATCAAAGAGAGAGAAACACAATGGGAACGAGAGATCAGCATTATCTGTGTGTGTCCGTGTGTGTGCTCTGTGTGTTGATCTGGTACATATGAGAAGACAAACACTGCGTCTTTCTGCCACGATGTTGAGATTTGGCAAATTGATGCATTGCTGATTGGATTAGATGAATTGATTCCAGCAAAATCTTTCCAAACCTGTTATTTTTTAAAGTAAAGAATTGGATTAAAACACTAGAAAATACATTCTGACATTAGGCAGAGACGCAATACATGACAATCTCTACTCTGCTGTGGGAAGCTGCTTGCTTCTATCTTTAAAACAATATTCTGACAATGGATTTTAAACCAATTATAATGACGACTCATACAATACTTGATATGACATTTTTTTTAATTAATGTTTTAGTATACACGGTTACTTTCTGTGGGCCAGTGTGTGGAATCTCTTAATCTCAGTGGGATTAACCTGGAAAAATATATAAATGTGTTTCAAGAGGCAGCTGCATGTTGTATAACTCATATTTGCATACAAAGGAGTAGGTTTTATATTTCTCTATAACAATAACTGTTGTCTATGACAGTAAAAATGTGTCTATATTGTTTAAATTAATGTTTTTGTGTGAAAGACTTTCTGTTTCTGATAGATGTAAGTAATCTGCTTGCGGTAGATTGTGTATATGAAATTCTTCCCACACTACAGAACACAGAATACCTTTCATCTATCAGAGTTGTTTTCACATTAATTCAGCTAACTGATTTCACAGGGATTCTTCTCTTATGACAGTTTAAACAGGAAGAAGACGGCGAAATCAAAGTCGACTTCATCATCCCTTAGGAAGGGAGTTTTTTTCTCTTTTGGACCAGCATGTTACTTTTGGTTTCAAAGGTAGTTGGGAGAGAGAATGAGATTGTATCTATGTTTAATAAAATAACTGTGTGTGTGTGTTCTGCAGGTGACCATCCTTCGAGGAAAGGATGGCTATGGCTTCACCATCTGCTCAGATTCCCCAGTGAGGGTACAGGCTGTTGATCCAGGCGAGTTTGCATGTACATGTCCGCCTCCTGGGATCTGTCTTTCAAGAGGGAGGCTTCTTTAAGGTCTTTCATGTCGTTGGACCGTAATACCTTTAAAATACGAAACAAGCTTACTTTAACTTTTCGTCAGTGCTTCTCGTTACAAATTTTGGTTCTAGCACCAACACCCAAATCCTACATTTCTTAATTTAAAAGTAGCCAAAACAAAATTGCTTTGCCAAACATGGTAATGTTGTTTGCTATGATTCATTTTGATTCACAGGGCCTCTAAAAAGTGATTTTTACTTTGAATATTGATGACATGAACCTTGACATGACATGATCTTTCCCCAACTTTTCCAATTTAAAGTTACTAGACTGTATAAACAAAATGGAAATAGTTTATTTTACACTGAAAGCTGCTCTTGACATTGATTGAGCAAAGTTTGTAATCCGATGCATGCAACCTCGTACATCTTGAAAGTTTCATTCACCACCTGTGGGTAATGTTTTTTATATATTTTTTGTAACTCCGGGTTTTAGCTTTGGGCATTAGCATTAGGTCTGACTCAGTCAGCAGGGTGTAGCAGTTAATAAGGAACCCGGCTGTGAAGCTCCCATGTTCACAGTAGTTCACCCTGCAGCCCTGTGTTTGAAGGAGATGCTGAATCTTGAGCTGATCTCATGGTTTCAGTCCTCGTGGAGAGATTTAAAACTGTTTCATGCCCCTATCGGGTGTATCTTACCTTAAATTATTATCTTATTGTTTCATGTGTACAGTAATTTGCATTTCTGTACCTCAAAGTACAACAAATAAAGTAAATTATACCATGGGTGGCATGAAAGGTGCTTAAAAGATGTGAAAGTAACAACAGTTTTTTATGTCTCTTCACTCTGGCAGGGGGTCCAGCAGATCAGGCAGGTCTGCAACATTTGGACACTCTCCTGCAGCTGAATGGGCAACCAGTGGAGCAGTGGAAGTGTGTGGACTTAGCCCACGCGATCAGGTAATAGCCAACCCGAATACACCAGAGGATTACGGAACAATTAGCAGCTTATCGTTTGAGAGAATGAACGGCTTATCCAGGACTCAGGATGAGCGATCAGTAATGATTATCCAATTGACTGAGAGACAGTATATATAGGGTGTAGAAAGATAGTTCATTTTAGAAGAATTCATTGTTTCACAAAATATATACGTATCATATCCACTCCTCTAGATTTTATTCAACATTATCTTTCTTTCTCTGTCCAGAAACAGCACCAATGAAATCAAAGTGGTGGTGTGGCGCACTGGTCCCTCAGCCAAACCTAATTTTGAGGGCCTCATCCACCGGCCCTCCTACAAGCCCTCCACCTCAAACTATGACACCCCCTCACCCCCCACCCGCAGGCGTGTGCCAGATAAAACCCCGCCCGCCGTGCCGCCTCTCCCCGCTCACCACCGTGCCACCGCCGCCCGCAGGCTGCTGGTCAACGGCTCCGACGCTGGAAACAGCAGCGGCCTAGGGATGGGAACCCTCGCCTGGGGGGCCCAGGGGGGGTCCGCCGAGGAGCTGGACGGGAAGCCGCGACACCTCCACCACCCGCACACTGCCACGGTGAAGGGTACCAGGGTCAAGGCCTCCAACGGGGACAACTACATCATCCTGGCGCCCATCAACCCCGGAAGCCAGGTACCGCAGGCTGGTGGTGGACTGCACCTTCATCATCTTCTTCGTCCTCCTCATCCTCACCATGGTCATATGATGGCTCATCCTAGATATGTCTCCTTACCTTACATCCCTGGTGCCGGTAGATAGAAGGACTGTGTTTACAGCGTGTCTGGGCCATCTGGGTTGCTGCTGTCTCACCGATCTGTGCTTTACAACGTGTCGTGAACATAACACATATAGATCAGTCCTGCAGCTACAGGAAGCGGTAGGAGACAATAACGTATAAAGTGCAGCTGTTGATAATAAATTGTGTCTATATCATGTGAAGCTTGTGGCAGTTAAACACATTTCATATTAGGAAAACAATGCTATGTATCTGACATCATTTATCTTATAGATAACTTATTGCTGAATCGCCTGTGCCATCTTTTATACGTCAGTATTTCCAAAACAAATAGTTCTGCCATTTAAGAAGAAAACAAAAAATATTACTTTAACAATTTCACATTCCAAGACTGGTCAATTACAAGTATAACATGTATGTACATGCACAGTATGACATGTACATAGTGTTTTATATAGTGTGTACTTATGGATGCATCTATAGTGACATCATGTATATGAGTTAAAAATTGTCACCATAAAACTAAATAAAGCAAACTCATAAAATCAAAAAAGACTGAAATGAATTCCTCAGCTAACAACCTCATAATGAGAAAAATACTAACCTATTAACTAAACCTCCTCAGGGTGAAAAACATGTTCAACCAAAGGGTCCAGGATGTGTTTGAGTCCCTGCAGCACAAACCTCTGTCTTTTAGGGATAATACGGCAATCCAGGTTCATTTTTCAAGCTCTAAAAAGTTTTTCCAAGCTTCCAAAACATTGCTAACCAACTAAAACCTTTGGCTTTTACATTGTTTCATTTACATCTGTCTTCCTCTCTGCTTGTTTCCTACTGAGCTTGTGACTTGAAGCTGCGTGTGTGTGTGTGTTGTCTCTGTGCGTCATGCAATGTCCATCTTCATCGGTAAATGAGCTGACTGATTTCAGAAGGAAGAGATGAAGCTTAGTCAAGGAAATGACAATACACTGTAAAAACAAAAAAGTGTCCGGTGGTTTGGAAATATCGGGGGAAGCTTCTGGAAAAAGAGTGAACAAAAAATACCCCTTCAAACAGCCACCACTTCTGTCACACAAAATATAAAGGGGCAAGAATTTGGCAACATTTTGTGGTGGTCATCGGCCGGCTGAGAAACAGAAAGCCCCTGCGGAAATAGGTCATGTTGGTGACATATCCCAAACGACACAATACAAACTCATACAGCGCTCACGCAGCAGTTTGTATTTATCCTTATAATCCGGGGGAGTAAAAAATCTCCTAATGATACGTTTTTAACATTCTGCGGCGCTCAACTCCCAAGTTCACATCCTGTATTAAAGTGAACAACATGTGACGTGATGGCAGCTTTTCTGTCTTCGCTGCCTCAGTTGACTGTAATTCGTCCTGACAGGGAGAAACCATCGCTGCTTCACTGAGTCCTGCACGACTCGAACGGCCTCAGCTGAGTCCTGGAAAACCAGATTCAATGTCATGCGAGAGATTGTTGATGATATTGTCCAGCCTGATGCCAAAACACAAACTCACGGCCCGGCAGCAGTGGAAGTTAAAGTACATGACACACATACTACAGAATAAAAAACAATCTTTAGGATTTTCGATTTTCTCTTTTGTTATAATAAGGAAATGTGTCCCTTTGCTTATCCAGATATTTTTTAAATTACGCGTCACATTATAGAAATTAAAGAACATGATTAGGAGAAATTCCCCATAGACACTGTATCTTACCGAATTGCTTTAGATGTTCGTATCTTAGATGTCTTAGATAAAAAATAATGTAATTTCATATTACTCTTCTTTCAGATCTTAAGGCCTGTTTACCAAGACAACCAGGGGACATTAGGTAAGACGTGCATGTTATTTTCACACTCCTGCAGTTTTAGTATTTCTATTGTCGGGTATTTAGGCCGAGAGCCAGAGTATAAATTGGCTTTACTTTGCTATTGTTTTGAACGTAGCCCGTTGTTAAATTAGTTTTTTTTATTCCAAGTTTCCGGTTACTGATGTGATTTATTCATAAATATAAAACATCTTCAACTTAAATAACCTCAAGTTAAAACTAACCGTATAAATACAGTGAATGCAACACTTTGAATTCTGGTCTAAATAATTTACAACATAAGATCATCATTAGTTTTTATTTGCATATCTTTTTTTCTCAAAGCTTATCATTATAACAGATTAAAATATAATGTATGTGTCCACCTCTTTGAATCCATATAAGCTGGAGCCTGGAGCTGGCAAAGTTACACCGAAAAAAACACTGAGGCAGGAAATAAATATTTCAGGTCCGGACATCTAAAAGATTAATTCCACTCAGTCCATTTTAATTGAACTTCTAGCAGTTTTGAATAGTTGATTCCTGAACTCTTGCACTTCTGTACAAACTGTGACCCAGATTTAATGGCCTGTATCTTGCTCAGTCAGATCTCCCATTCTATATTTTCTAACTCACCATAAATATATTCAGAAATGACAGTAGTTGGTATGAGATCTGTATCTTTATACACTACTGCTTCACCTTCCTTTTCTTCTTGAGCAGCCAGGTTATACCCAACACGTCAGGGCTCGGGTCCACAAGCCCAAACCCAGGCCGGTGGTGGACACGGTGGTTTCCCTGGAGGTCCGAGTGGAGGAGGTGGAGGTGGAGGTGGAGGAGGAGGAGGAGGAGGAGGCGGTGGCGGTGGTGGTGGTGGATTCTCAAGCCGCACCGGCTTCCTAAGACGGTCCAACAACTCCAAGACGACAAAGACGTCATCCACCTCCACGAACGCAGGCGGATCCAACTACCAGCAGCAGAACGCCAACTTTGCAAACTACCAGAACTGCACTATTGTCCGCTCACATACTCCGCATGGAAACTATGGATACGTGAAAGTGGCACCCAAGATCCTTATCTTCCCCATTTTTGTTCAGGTAGGACAATTCGTGTTAATACCTGTGTTTTTTATAATGGTTAATGTTAGAGGTTTTATTGTAATATATAATGCATCATATTTTGCCCGGAGGTTGGTCATCAAATAATAATCACATTGTAGTCAACATATATGTTTTTACGACATGATTTGACCTCTTTTCTTTCGCAGACTAAACAGACAATAGATCGCGTGTTAACTGGTGAGCTTCATAGGTTCTAATAAACAGATCTTGTTGCCTTTTGACAGAGCTCGACTAGCTGTTTCCCCATTTTCCATTAAGATATCAGGGTGCCTGCTGTAGCATCATGTTAAATGAACAGATATAATCTTTTCATCTAATCCTCAGCAGATAAAGTAAAAACGTGTATCTCCTAAAATGGCTAACTTTAGTTTGTCAGGCAGACGATATCAAAAGGCGGGGGACATGAAAAGCAATGGCTGAACTTAAACATGCGTGGTCAAAATTAAGTATAAACATGTGAGACCTCATGTTGCCCTGAAAAAGTATTTTCTGTGGTCAAATAGGAAAATCCACCTATAATGGTGCAGAAAATGGAAGGGGGGCGGGGGGATTTCTACCTTAAGGCTGCAGCACTTGTTTGTCTGCTGAAATGGAGAAACAGAGGTTGAGCCTCAGATGTTTAACCGAATAACAAGGAAGTTTTTCTTGACATTATTTATTTTATAAACATAACGAGAAAGAAAAGGAACTGAATAAATCCATTTAAAGGGTTTATTTTAGTCTTCAATGATTTGTCATATTCTGTTTAGCTAGTACAAAGGTTCACCTGTGTGCAGAAAAAAAGTGTATTACTCCACTAATATATATTTTACTTTTATTCTGATATATATTCGACCAGAAAGACTTAATATTTCTACAAATGAATACTAGTAATATATATTCTGTGTAGTATGATAATCAGAAAGGTCTCATATTCCTGTACATTGTGTCTTATGATAATCTGAAATGGGGGACTTACCAAAGTTAGGAAAACAGATGGAAGTTATTTAAAATCATGTTTCATTGCAATTTTTTAAAATAATTTAGCTTTTCCCTGTGAGACATGATAGTTGTGTGGTGATGTTTTCTCCCACATGTCAGATACTATTGGTATCTTGGGGTCTTCGAAGCATTGACACGTTCAAAATGCAGTGACGGCAGGGGTACTTCCTCTTAATTCACACAAAAACATTCAAAACCTGACCCTGACCACAAACACACCCACACCTACACACACACTCTCAATCATCGCCTTTTCTCAGACCCTGGACTTGAGAGGAAGTCCCCTTCACCCAATACTTACTATTCATTTTATCGTCAGTGTCTCGTCATACTCAGACTTCACGTACCGTCTTCATAGAAACTCTATCACTTGTGTTTCTTATAGTAGAAGGAAAAAAGATACGCTCTGAGTAGTTTAGGAGAGCATTTGGATTTTGAAGCTGAAATGGATTTGGTATCACAACTTTCTTTCACTAAGTGCAATATTTTACTCTTAAATTATATTTTGGGAAATGCTTAACGCATAAAACCCCCAAAATATAATTTATAACTGAAAAATATCCACAACCTTTACCATAACCTGTCTCTGTTATCTGTCGCTCTTCTCCATGCAGCCTCTTGACCTGTGCAGCCGAACGCTCATCCTATCTGAGGAGATGATACTTCACGAGAGCAAGCACCACTCTCTTAAGGTAAGTGCTACCAGTACTAGTACAGCCTGTGTGTACATCTCCGTCTATACATGTGATGTCAATGCATACAACAGGAGTTAAAGGTTCAGTGTGAAGAATTTAGTGGTGAAGTTGCATTTTGCAGCTGAATGCCCCCTCTCCTCACCCTCCCCTGCCAAACATACATTGCCTTGTGCAATGAGCTCCGTCCCTTTACCTCAGTTTACTTTTCTACACGGAAGGTTTGGTCGTTGTTTACAGGGAAACGCCCCAAACTGTGTAACTCGATGATCAAAAACTAATCTGAAGAAAAAAAAACGAGGCTGACAAAAAGGCGCCCCTGAGGTGCCGGAATGGAGCTTGGTGATGAAAAAGGAAATATTATTTATTTTTGCTTCTTTGAAGTTTATACATTTTAATTTATACAGAAAGATTGTCGCCTCTCCACTCCCCACCTCTCATGATAAATGTAGACAAACAGGCTAGTGGCAAACATTTTGTTAGTTTGTCACTACCAGTTATGTGGTTTGTTTCTTTTGGCCAAACTGGATGAGATGGTCCATTGCCCCAGTGTGCATCAGTACTCAACATGTGTTTGTGCTTTAGTGTTATCTGAGTATACAGAAGGGGGGGGGACAGGACAGAGGGTACGGAGCAACATCCTGAGAGGAGTTGTAGGACCATCTGAACATCTCTGATGAATTTGTAACGACTCTGAACCATCAGGTCCACATGAGTCGAGCGGAATGAATAATTGACGGAGGAGCAGAGTGTGAAACATCTGACTATCACAGAAATTCTGTTTCATGCCTCAAAAGAAACGGCAACCCCTCACAGCAACTCCTCATATTTTACTTATACGAACATTACCGGCCAAAAGTTCTGGAGCATCCTGGTATCTAGCGTTGAAATGTGATCGATTAAACCTTAAATCGTACAAAGACGTAAGGTTAAATACACCAGGTAAAAATAAATCATGTGGATTTCATAGAAAACACATCAACAATACATTTTTCTGGGATTTAGAAAAGTTTTAACTTCCAGATTTCCTACAACCAGCTTACAGAGAACTCAGTCTATACAAAGGCAGTTACTTCACCTTCTAAATAATTATTAGAGCCATACTTTACTTTAAAAACCAACACAGTCTCCGGTCTTCAGATGTCTCCAGGCTTTGGTGAGAGATTCTGCAAAAGGCATGGGGTGAACTTTCAAAACAAGTGGGTTTGGCTGTTGAATGAGTCAAAGTTTTAGGTCAAAGTTTAGTTCAACGAAAGCATTCTATGATTTATTTTTATTTTCAAATCTCCAGTTGTTTACTTCCTCTTTGCGTACCCCAGCTTCCTCCCGCAGTCTGAAGACTTGCAGATCAGGGTTAGTTTCACTCAAGACTCTAAATTGGCCGTAGTGTGAATGGTAGTTTATCTCTGAGGGTTGGGCGTTTCGTCCAGACTGTACTCTACCATGACTCCAGCTCCCTCCGCAAACTTCAAAGGTATAGATAATGGATGGATAACATTGTGAACTTTTGCCTTGTGATGCATAATGATCCTCACAAAAATATCTGCTAACCATAATATTCTGAAGGGGATATTGTAGATGTTAACGTCTGAACCATTATGCTGTAGGCTGAAGTTGAATTAACATTCACGCCTGTCGGTTGCACTAATGTTACAATATTTACCTCTCACATATTTGCATTTCCTTGATAAATCTGCAAATACAAAAAAAGAAAAACCTGTTCGGCAGAAGAGTCCATTATTTTTAGCAACTTGCAAGAACTATTATCAACCCAACTGTAATCGTATTTGAAATATCTAGCCACAACTCTTTTATTCGCCCTGTGAGATAACCCTCACTCCGCTGTGCAGTGAAATGCACTGACTGCTGGCATGGAAGGTGTAGTCCTGGCCTGTCTCTGGGGTCAGCCATAAAACAAATATTTAACAGCCAGTGTTTGTCGGGAGGGAGTTTCTCTCCACTCTGCCTCTTTATACAGGCTTGTTTTTAATGATCTTTGTGTGTGCGTTGCTCCAGCTTTTACTCTTTACTCAGTGGGGTTGTGTAAGTCTACCCCGCAGGCGAACGCACAAACTCTAGTGTTCACACAAACGGGCAGCACTTACTTTGTGATGCATGAACACAATATGAGCAGAACATGGCACAGAATGGATTTGGGCTTAAGTGACATTTGGACAAAATTTACTTTTAGGAGGACAAATATTAGTAAGGCTTCAAAGTGACAACGGACAAAACAGATTTGAGTAGATTCAATAATGAAGAGAATTTAAGACAGAATAATACATTTCCCGAAAGAGAGAATTTCTGAAATATGAAAGAAAATATAACAAGGTGATCATTTAGATCTTGCTGGTGTGGAGTATCAATGTATTATCCATCCTTAATTTCTAGTTATCAAAAATAATGAAGCAATTAAACCACTTAAAACTTATAAATCCTACAAATTTGACTGTCACCAGAGTCGTATATAATGTTCTGATGGTTAATTAATGAAAGTAGTCAAGTGTTCACAGCAAAGGTTAACACAGGATATCGGCTGCTTGATACATAAATGAATTGACTCATCAGTTGTAAAATAAGAGTTAGTTGTCTTATATATATGACAACATTCAATTTTTCATTTTATAACTGTTGACTGGACGACTAAACAAACTTTGATATTTATTTAAGAACGGGACCAAAGTTGAGGATTGTTTGACATAAAAGCTGCATTAGTTTTTAACTTTTCTGGTCAGTGTGTATTTGTTTGTGCATGTGAGTAGATGTGTGACCCTGTTTGCCTCTTAAATGCTGTTTCCTTCTTCCTTTACTTTGACTTACATCCTCTTCTACCCACACAACCACACACGCTACACACAGACACACTTTCTAACCAGATACTGGCTACATCTGAGATGCCGTCTCTTCTAGCTCACACTTCAGACGAAGCCACCAAAGCAAAAGCGTTGTCTTGAGCCGTTGCCCATCTGCATGAATCACACTGCGTGCTGCTTATGTTGCACAAAAGCACGGCCTCGCACAAGCGAACACTCGGCCCACGTCTAGACTTCTTTTTCATTTTATAATCGACTTCTGATTCGGTTCTTTTTTCGCAAGCCTTAAAGCCAGTCATGCAAAACTCTAGATCCAGTCTTAAGCATAGCAACCCCTTATATAATTAAAAAGCGATTGAAAGTCCTCTGCAAGCACCATGACACAATAGTTAATCTTATAAAATCCACATTACAGACATGCATGCACAAATTCTGCCCTTTGAAATTGGCTAAAGGGATATGAAAATGTCCATTACTTACACAGAGAATTTGAAAATAAAAGAGCATTTTAAAAGCACACACAATCAAGTGAAATCGTATTTTTTGTGTGTTAATAAAGTGGTTTATTTTATATAACACTCTTTTGGAGCTGTACAAAAAATATAAGATTGAAGTGCATTACACTTCACACAGTGTTACCGTTTAGACTACGAAGCTGGTTCTGTCTTAACTATGTAAGTGTGAAGTGCATTTCCTGTGTTATAGGTCATGAGTTGGTTACAGCTCAAACGGCGGTGACACCTTTTGGGTGTTAGTTAGTCTATGGGAATTTCACTGGTTTGCAGATGTGTTTTTTGAGATGTGATTAATTTAAGGTGAGAGAATCATAGGCTCCAGTGTGAAGCCTTCTCCTCCGTCCCTTCTTGCTTCCTTTTCAACCTCACTCCTCCTTTTACTTCACATCCTCTTTTTCAAATGCTTTTTTTCCATCTTCCTCCTCCATCCTGGCCCCTCTGATGTTTTTTTCTTCTTCTCTCTTTGAAGGTGACAGTGTTCGTCTACAATGACCTGATGCTGGTGACGAGAGAAGATGAACCAGGCAGATGCAACGTCCTTCAGAGCCCCCTGTACCTCAGACAGCTGCGGCTCCAGGACGGTAAGCGTTAATACACCAGCCACCAAAACTCAATTCCCTTAAAAACAATATAATAATTGTAGCCCCCATGAAATATTATGAAATGTAAGAGATAATGAGCACAAAGAAGAGTTAAAAATGTTAAATTCATGTGATTACCGTTAAGTTTCCGAAAGGCCAAAAACAAAAACATCAGCCAAAAGTGCAATCTGTAAACACATCTCCAAAGTCACCATATTAAACCGTGTTTGACCTTTCACAGTTAAACACACGATAATAAAGAACAAATGCAACATTTAAACAATCTAATAGCCCAACTAGAAATAAACATACAGGACTTCCATAGCAGTGATCGTTTCGACTCAGCTCAACCAGAGGATATTTAGAAAAACGCTGCCCGAGTTCCTGTTGCTTTGTCTTTTTATTTCACCTTGGTGTAAACAATGGTCTCCCCTGCGCTGTGGAGAGAATGGTTTGGCCGTCGGGGGCCAGAGCACAGAGCGCCGGCAGCTCAAATAAATAGGCCTCACTGTAAATATCTGTGTTTGGAGTGGTGGGTGGAGGAGTGGGTGAAGTTTGGAGTCATGCTTAGGGCAGAGCAAAGGGAGAGGTACTTTGAGACAGTGGTAGACAATAACCAAATACATTTAATCAAGTATGATACTTAAGTACACATTTGAGGCAATGTACTTAACATTTGTGCTGGCACTTATGCCAATACCTATATCTGCTCCTACTCTATTATACTCTTACTATATTACTCAATATAATACTTTTATCTGACAGCTTTATACTTTTCAGGTGCTAGCATAGCCTCAAATAGCCTAGTCATTATCTGCAAAAAAAAATGTGATAATCTAAATGGCAACCCACCATGACATCACCCATTAGTTTGTGAACTGATATTTTGAAGCCTCAAGTTTGGCATTTCTATCCAGCGCCAGCTCGCTTTTTTTTTTTTTTTAAGTAAGTAGCCATAAGTGCACATTCATCACCGTTGTTATATTGTTGTTAAATTATTGTGTCGTGTTTAATATTTTAAGATATTAATTTAAATGTAGATGAGGTAGCGTGTGTGCTGAGTCAGTATAATGACAGTGTGGTTACCTCATGGGTATTTGCTTGATTATAATCAACAGAAATGCCAAGCTGTGTAATGGCATGGGATATTAATTGCAGATACACAATAGGAATAGACAACCACACACGCAAGCCGAGGTTGACACAGTGAGGCAACAGTTAATAAAAACATCCAATCAGCACATTAACGTTAGCACATTAACCCTGATGCAGGCTTGATACGCTCTCCCTCCCACAGACATCGCTGCTCTCCCCTGCAGGGAACACTTCTGACCTCCGCCCTTCATCCAGACCGGCAGAGATCTCGAGGGTGGAGATTCAGTGGGGTTCGCGTGTCTGTGTGTTCCATGAGAGGACACACACACGCACGCACACACACATCTCCACCCTGCTGCCTGTCATTGTTATTTCGCTTCGGCAACGTCACTCAGGAAAGAGGCGCCAGGGAATTGTGTTTGTTTCAGCAAGGGCGTGTTTGACAACTGTGTGTAGAGTGTGTGTGTGTGTGTGTGTGTGTGTGCGGGCCTGTGCCTGTGCGTGTAATGACACAGTGCAAGTTCAATTCAGGGGCTTTCCTGTGTTCCTGTCACCCAGATACTCGGCTGATGAGCGTGGGAAGTGAGAGCGATATTAAAAAGTGATCTTGACAACGCGCACACACACACACACACACACACATACACACACACACACACACAAACACACACACACATACACACACACACTCACACACACAAATAACCATTGTACCAAGCAAACTAACTCCCATCTCGCTAAATTATCAAGACAGCAATGTACATCTACACAGCCAGCAGCAGGACAGTTTTCTGAGCATTCCACTTTTGAGATATTTGTTCTTCATTGGTTAAAATGTGAGTAGCTTCACCATTGGAAAGAACTATGTCAATGATATGAAGTGATTCACTCATTTGTTAGATGGTGACTTTAGAATAACCAACAAATGTCTTTTTAAGAGCGTTCCGGAGGTTATGATCATTTCAATGGCCCATGAAAACATTAGCATTCTTTGATTTAAGATCAATTGTGGACATTATAAAATACTGTATATCAAATGCAAGGTTTTTTTATCTGACTTTATCAATAAGCTTCACTCACAGGCTGTAAGACGGTACTCTGAAAATCTGAAAAATATCCAACACTGACCTCTGCTGTTAGTTATGAAAACAACCTTTTTTTTTTTTTTAAACTGTCCAAACTCAACACTTTCTCATGGGTCCTGTTGTCTCAACATCACACACACGGACCAGAACCATTACTGCACCTGTTGTTCTTTGATCTCTTTAAATGCATTCGATATTATTGAATAAACCAGTTATTCTTTTTGAACTTCTTTTTAAAAGCACAAAATATTAACGGCCCTAATTTGATCCCTCCGAATATCCGCTGCTAACAAGGCTCAGTAAACATTTAAGGTTTGTGCTGTAATGGAAAGTATTCAGGCTCCAAGTCCTCTGGTCCAGAGGATGAGCTCTGTTGTGAGGCTGAGCCTGGATCTGGATTTAGTAACTGAATGAAGGATGACTTCAGACTGTCTAAATATCCCCTCTAGACATATTTTAAAACATGAAGTGCTCTGATCTTGATAATAGCCTATGAGTCATATAAAAAAATATATATATTCTTAACTAATATTCAAGGATTTTCTACTTAACTACGTTGTTGAAAACCCCAGAATCTATGAATATACAGAAAGTGTCTCCTTATTAATCCATCATTAGTGACAAACGTGCTCATACATATCGCTTTCTCCAGATGATGCTCACATGCATAAATCCGCTGACGTCCTCTCTAGACTGGAAGTAATAAGATCTCGTCCTAATTATGTCCATCCTCTCACAGGGACAACAACATTGACAAATGATGCATTCAGTGAGTGTCACAGTAATAATGCCCGAGAACTATATTTACTGAAGCATGGATGGATAGATAGATAGATGGATAGATAGATAGATAGATAGATTGATAGATTCTCCTATTTGCCTTTACAATGGGGGCAAGGAAGCATTGAATCTCACACCTCAGGGCCAATTTGTTGAACATTAGACAAAAGTTTGTGTGCGCTTGTGTGTGTGTGTGTGTGTTGGAGAGGAGGGGACATTCGATTAAAACCATATATCTTGACTCCAGATGCACAGGCCTGTCTCACAGAGTGCTTCCTCTGTGACTTATGCTTTGGTGGACCTCTATAACCCTGACCTACTGTATCAATAAGATTATTTTTACTCAAATCCTAACTGTAAATCAATATGCTCCAAATGTCCTGCTAGCATTAGTATAAATCTCTTTGTTCCTTTGTGTTACAGATTATGCTGAAGAGCTGAGATTCTACCTTATTCACATGACCGAGGTAAGAGAAGAGACGGTGTGTGTGTGTGTTTTTGTTTGTGTTTGACAGAGGAAAGAGAAAGAGGGTAAAGAGGCTATAATGTGAACAATTTTGTTCTGTGTGCCGGAGGGGCCATTGAATCTGGTGGAAATCACATTACAGGGAAGACACAAGGATTATCAGAAAGCTGTAATGAAAATGTCTTTTCTCTGTGTGTCTGTCAGACTCGACTCCATCAAAGACCGATGCATCATCCCCTCTGTTAGATATATATATATATAGATATATTGAGAGATTATAGAAGTATATTTTGTTCCATCAAGAGAGTGGTTCTTTTTTTATCTCGCTGTGTATTTCAAAAATTCAGATTCAAGATAATCCTTATTTCAAACTACAATGACACTCAGCTTATTCCTCTGCCAAGGCTTAACAGTCCCCTTCAATTCTGCACCAAATCCCTCATGTTTGTTTGGACACAGTTCCAAAGCTATTGAAGATTCATATAAACTGTTGATTCCAACCTGAATTCATGAATCCATTTCCACATGGTAGTAAGGGTGCAGCCTTATTTGTCACTGTACCATAGCTAAAAATAGCCGACACCCTTTAATTAGGAAAAAGTCCCCAAAAACAGTTTGCAATTTAATGAAAACAAATTTTTATTTAGTTTTTTTATTATATGCAACAATTGAATGGGTTGTCCCACCTTTCCACCAAGTGCTTCTGACAAACATACACAGAAAAGGATGAAGCCATAACCTACTTGGCAAAGATAATAAGGCCATGAAATATACAGTATCTTATTTTATGCTGACACAAATATACAACTCAATAATGTGGGATTGAAGCATTTTAAATATGGTGCACCTATTTTACATTGAGATTGGTTTTGTTTACACAATCAAAGTTACGTCATTTATGACAAGTCATCGTCCTTCTACCCTGTGTAATAAAGTACCTCTCTATCTATCAATTAAGGATGAATAGGAGAGTATTATTAATATTGCATTGCGGTTGTTACCAATTATTCAACAACTGAAATGGCACTTTGAGAGCTCTCGTTCTGCATTGTTTCAGCAGCATAAAAAATAAATGAACACGCCAGTTGTTCTAGTCGTGTGAAAACTGGTCTTAGCCAAAGTTTAAAGCTTCATATACTGTACAGCAAAAAGAAAAATGATATATAACCAGGGGTTGTTTGAGATGTAAAATCCAAAGTGTTTCTCCTTCACAACAGTTTTACTTAGTGAAGTACTGCTCTACATAATTAGATTTCAAATCTTTCCTAATGTCAGTGGGGTTTTGCATCACTGTCTGTCCTCTCTCGATATTGCAGTCTTTAGACAGTAATTTGCAGAAAGAGCATAAAAGCGATCTGCTGTGTAGACGGTATCTGACAGACTCTCTCATGGGATTTTATAGTTTTGGAGCCTGATTGGCCATTTACAAATTTTTTTTTTGGTTATTGTCTAGGCAGCTCGGCTGTAGTTAATGAGCATGTTTGCAGGTGGTGGTAGACAGAGCGTCTCTCCTCTTCATTTCAGCATCCTCTCTTCCCTTTCCACTGCTTCTCTTCATGTCCATTTCATAACATTGTTTAAACACACAGGAAGTGTGAGGGAATAAAACTGCAGGGCTACATCATGCTTCTAAAGTTGTGTTATGTATTCTTAGAGTTATCCTCTCCCTCCCTCCTCTTGCACACATCTCTCTTTGTTGTATGGTACAATTGTGGCAGCTGTCGCACACACTCTCTTGAGCCACCTCATGGAATATCATCTTGTGTAAGAAATCTCTGGATCTGGATCTGATATCATCATCACCTGCTGTCATATTTCTCCAGATGTACAACATATAATCTGTCACAGCATAAAAAGTGGGTTGAAAACTGCTCAATTTGCTAAATAGCATATGTAGAGTCGTGGTTGTTTTGCGGACAAGACTGTGTAGCTGGCACGCTGGTGCACGTTGGGATTTAATATCACATTATCAGATCCAAAATCTCCCAGCAATCTGGATCATTTTCAAAGAATTTTTGGCCATCCTCACACATTACTGTATAGGCCACTATATATTATGTACATAGTGCATATTAAACTATATCCCTACACCATTAGGAGAATAGTGTCTAATTCCAGACATACTCCCTTCTCTCTTTCGCCGTGCCCGAGGTCAGGTTATAGATAAAGGGCCAACAAACAGTACATTGTAGTATCTACGCTCAGGGACTTTCATATATATAACTCAGATGCCCCAGACAGAGAGGCACCAACTCCCTTGCGTAATCGACCGGTGGCAAGACATAAGGACACAACGTGATTTATATGCATACTTTGGGATTAGCTGTCCCAATGGGATGTGGCTCCAGAAGGCAGAACTCCAAAGCTTTGACCAAAAATAATATTCATAACTACAGATGAGAAAACGAGATGAGGAACCCGAGCTGTATCTGACACATCAAGAGAATAAAAACAGCCTACTTACTTTTGCACCATATTTATCACAAGCTTAATCCTTCCCAGATTACTCCACCAAGGCCCAACAGTTCTTTTAGATTGAATCAAGTTACACCAATTTGCACACACTCTAAAATATCAGCTCCCTAAATATGCCTGATTTCAAAGATTAACATCCATGAATTATTCCCTGGGAAATTGGTGAAAATGTCAAAAAATGCTGTTTGGCAATGCTAAAGAAGTTATAGAATACAACTTAATCTTCCCCAAAGGCAATTTGTGTTGTGTGCAATTAATAGAAAAAAGAAGATAAATACATGCTGACAAACATCCGCTTAAACATAATAACACTTTAAAACACCATAAACAAGCGGGTTTAGTTGCGTCGAGGTAAAAGTGCAATTTCTTTGAAAAAAGAAAATGTATTTAAATAATAAATGAAGAATATAAATAAAATAATTCAAATGGCAGAAGGGAATTTAAGAGTATCTGTATCTGGCCCATTTCTTCCACAAAAAAAAAAACAATCAAATGGCCAGAGGCAAAAACATAGCTGTCATGTTGGAGGTAAAACTCTTTTATATGTACAAACTGTTTGGTGATGAAGACCAACCGAAAAAATGTGGACCTTTCCTTTAAGTAAACTCTGATTTTGAACTGGGTGTAAATAATAATGAAATTACATTTTTGTTTAGTGCTGCTTTCACATCACATTGGGAAACGTAGTCATTTAATGCTCAGGTGCCACAGACAGCATCCAGTCTCCCACTCTGCATCAGCATCAGTCATACTAGTGTTTTCTGCTTCTGTCCTCATTGCTGCACTAACGACTCCCTGTGGTCTGCTTGAGCATCTCTGCAAAGATATGTCGCACTGAGAGCAAGGGAGTTTGTGCAAAGCCCTTGTTTGTGCCCCCCCCCCCCCCCCCGGAGAAGGTGTGCAGTCGACTGTGCTTATCAATAGAAAAGAGCTTGATTGTGAACTTTGCGGCTCTCCAATCAATTTATATACAGTGCCTTGTGGATCTATGGAACTCGGCCTGAACAAACCAGTCTTTCTGTTTTTGGCTTATGGAAACGACTTTGAATGCTTTTTAACACTCCACACTTAAAGTGAAGACGTCTTAGAAGTGTTTCTAAAGTATAGCTTAACAGGCTGGATCGCTGATGCTCTCCTTTCCCTTTTTTTTTTTTAATCCATCCAGCCACTGTGACTCGTCTTTCGGCTGCAAACGTCTACACGCACAGTTCATCTTTTCATGGAGAAACTTTATAAGCCCTGACCCCTCCTAACGCGCATACATATTGTCACAGAAGTTCCTTTGCTTTGAAATGTGCTGCATAACCTAATTAGCAGCTTGTGAATCTTTATAAGGGGCCTTTTTTCCCTCAGAAATTCCAGACAGAATGAGAAGGCTCTGATTTCTGTCCCACAGGCTGGGAAAAAAAGCTCCACTGCTTTTCTGTCCAATTAGGCAACATATAAAAATAGAAAGCCATACGGAAGCAGGATGAAAGAGAGCAGAGAGGGACTTTCAAGGAATTCGGAAGAAGATTTTTGATTTTATGCGACACATTAAAAAGGTCTGCAGGGATGTTCTTGTCACATTTCTTCTGTTTCTAATGCTGTTTCCTACTGTCTCTAATCACATTATTCAAATGTCATTGATGCACTAATATATCTAACTTCACATACTGCACCACAAAAGCAAGAGGGACCTTGCACGTTTCCATGCATTATTCTCCCGAAACATGAGAGAGAGAGAGAGAGAGAGATATGGGCTACTGAGGGTTAAGACCTGGTGTTAGTGTAAGTCATTTAGTTTGGATGGTTAGGGTAAGGGGCTAGGGAATGTATTTTATCAATGAGTGTCCTCACTAAGATACTAAGTACCAGCGTGTGTGTTGTTGTCGACCAAAGCCTTAATTTCTAAGGTCGTGGTTTAGGAATGAATTCAGGTATGAATTGTTCCTAGTGAAGGATAGGTATAAGGTTTTTGTTTAGGCTATACACAATAAATGGAAGTCAATGCAAAGTACTATAAGGATTGCTGTGTGTTTAACTCCAGCTAACATTTACTTTCTATTGCCACTGTCGGACCTGTTCCTCCATCCATATTGTCAGACCCCCCCCCCCCCCCCCCCCCCCACACACACACACGCCTGCACGCACTCTAAGCGTTGATACACCTGTCAGCAGTCCATTTCATACCTCAAGGAGCCACAGTGAAACATCACACCACTTTTACTGTGGCTCTTCCCTCACACATGTACTGTGACTCTCCTCTCCAGCTAAACCGCTGTAGTACTCCTTTATCCTTGAGTGACGACAGTCTTTGCGGAGAGGTTGACCTTCTCGGCCCGCTGGTGGGGTGCACTGGCGTGTGAAGTGGGGGAGAGTGCGAGGTGGATGGAGGGAGGGGAGAAAGAGGGGAGGAAAGGAGAAAAAACATCTAAAGAAACTGGGAGAGGACACATACCCGCTAATGGCTGGATTATTGAGCCCCGCTGATCAGAGGAAGATGATGATGTGTTTGAAGAGTTTGGATGGTGTGTGTCTGTGCGTGTGTGCGCTTTGTTTGTTTACTTTCACTCAAATGAGATATGTGTGTAATGTGATAGACTCTAATTGAATTGCTCTTTCTGGCTTCTCTGTGCAAAGGTTACATACACACACACACACGCACACACGCACACATCCACATGCACTAACTGAGAGAGAGATTTAGGACATGGTCTTGTGTTTTTAGTGAAATTGCTGCGGCCCTCAAGACATGTATTTCCTTCTCTGTCAATACTCCTGAACAGGTCCCTAACAAAAAACACAATTTAAAACAAACATAATGTGATCTATAGGGAGGTAAGAGGTAAGACTCAAAATCAATATCAGGATTATCCAAGACACTCAACCAAGTCCAGTTGACCTGTGTTTTTGCACTTGGATGTACCTTGACCTGGATGGCAGAGAATATTCACAGGCACAATATCACGATTATTTCAAACATGATTCGACAGGTACCCTGGCCTCTGCTGCAAAATGAACATATATAATATCAGATCTGACCTTTGTTGCATGGGATTCCCCTGATTTCTTTCCTCAAGCTTTCAGATTTATTTCAGAATTTCTCCCTATCCTGTCCGATAAAGGCAGTAAATGCAGGACAGGCCTTAAGGGAAGTAAAATACAGCATTCATACAGTGCTGCTATAAATAACCTGTCGTGCGGTGGTTTAGCAAATACAAAAACAGACAAATAACCCACAGCTGCACAAATAAAGCATTCATAAACTCCACAGTAACATATTACCACACTTGTCATGTAACAGACCTCCCAGCCACATCTCTACAGGCAAGCACTCTATCTCCTACTTAGTGAAATACAATGATGAAATGACATATTCTCTCCAAATTATGTCTCATATATGTACTATTTCTTGATTTATTTCAAACACCCAGGATCATTCTTCTCCTGCCTGCCCTCCTCATTTCATCTTCTCCTGTCCTTCTCCTCTATATAGCCGGAGGTCATGCTATTTTAGCACTTGCTCAAAACAGAAGTGATATAACCCAGATTTACACGTGGAAAGGGAAAGTGGCGGTGTTGGTGCTGGATGGGGGTGCAATTGTGTCTCTGGAAAGTCATGTGTGTGTAAGTGTGTCAGTGACGCAGGGAGAGAGGAAGCAAGAAATCACTGTGTAAATGAAAAACACAGAGACAAAGGAGGGACACTGTACGAGATAAGTGGTCCAGCGGAGTGCATCAGGGTCACAGCCAGAGTCGTCATGGGGAACCTGTCCGCCCGGGTCGGGCCTAAGAAAAGGTTCGTCAGGAAGGGGAGCTCATTGCAGCAGCACCTACTGCCTGACAGTGGAGAAGTAAGTGTTACATTCGAACGTGTGTGTTGTTGTGGCTTAGTTGCATAATGTAGGCAGATCTGAAGTCACGGTGGCTTCGCTGTAAGTGCCGTAGTTTGATTTAAATAAAAAAGCAAGGATGGAAAAGTGTAATTCCTTAATCAGAAGATGACTGAGCGGTTGTTTAACGCTGTGCTGAGTTAACTCGTCACGGTCTCTGGTGAGTTAGACCCACAATTGATTGCACGAAGTCAGAAAAGACCGAACCTAATTGTTGTCAGTTGAATACTTTTAGAGGTTGCAGTAAAAAATACTTAGACTACTTAACACATCTCAAGATATTCTGAACAGAGTACATTTATTTTAATTTTCAAAGTTGTACTTCTTCATTGTTCACTTGTTACAAATGGTTTCACTCTATATCCAAGCATTAATATATGTGGAATTTGCAGATAATGGTTTTGAAACATTAAAGTTTTGTGTACACTTGAAGCAGAAGATAGAGGATGGGATGTTTGAGAAGAGCTCACAGGCACCAACGTGTATTGTACAGGCATGCTGCAGAACTAAGTGAAATCCCAGTGGGGTTAAGTGCTCCTGGTTTATGATGTGCATGATGACCTTCATGTAACATTGGTGAAGTGAACACTCACCGTTGATGTTCTTCTCCTCGGGACTAAGCAGAAGTGTTTAACATATCTATAAGGATGTGCATGTGTAAGTGCTGGTGTGTGTGTCTATCTATACAGTGTGTATTTGGGTATCTCTGTGCTTTCAAGCACATCCTTAACTGCATGACAGACTGGCTGCCGCTTGCAGGCTGAAGTAAGGGTGTGAATGATTTGCACCCAGGGGCTCCAGTCAGCAAAATACCTCCTTCATGGTAGCCATCCATAACACGGGCAGGGCAGGACCCGTCCCTCTGGGGTCTGATTGAGCCGAGACGTGCCCCGTTCCCTCCAGATGAGCCCCGAGTTAAAGTGTGCTTTGCTTTGCCTCTGATTTAATGTGCCAGCCCGGACTGGCAGCGCTGTCGCTCTACTGGCTTAACATCTAAATATAATCGCCTCCATCTTAGAGATAAGATTGCATTGAGATCTACGACCACCAACAACTCGCCCAGCAGCCTCGGTGATGAGCATGTTCTCTTGAGCTGCATTACCCTCCCTGTTCCATCAGGTGCAGGACAAATGGCTGTCGGCACATGAATTATTCACTGACCATTATCGGAATGTGTGCAGAAGTAAGTCACAAATTAATGATGCATCTACATTTTTTATAGCTATGTACATTACAGTACCCTCATGCTTTTGCAATAAACACAATTATGGTAGAGCTGATTCAAAAGAGTATGTAGATTCCAACACCTACTAGGGGTTGTGCTGATAGACAACGATTTAAGGGAACAAAGGTAAATCCAATGTTTAGATATTTGCTTTGTTTTCCCAGTAATGTTATAAGTTATTATGATTATACCTGGTAATGGTAGCAGTATCAAATTACTATTGAATTCCACCTCATGTCTCCGTGACCTCTGAGAGCATTACATTGATATTTATTCATTTCCTGGAGATTTATTCAGACCTTTACCATAACTACTACTTGCGTAACCTTATAAACTAAAACTTAAAGTAAACCTAACCTAAACATACGAAATTTAAACATTTACAATATTGGGACTTGTTTTTTGTCCCACACACACAGACACAACTCTGACCGCTGTGTCTGTGTGTAGGTGCACCGCTGATACAGAAATGGAGCAGAGGAGATTATAGACTGAACACATCAACAACACTGTCTCTTAACCTCTCACCAAGAAAGAGAGCGAGAGAGAGAGGGAGGGCTGCACTCCCCCTGCTCATAGAGAGAGTAACCCAAATAATAATCATAGATAGTGATAATCATAGATAACTCTTAGGATTTAAGAGTCACTTGATTCTTTGCGTCACGTGTCTTATTAACATGATCAGTCAACTTTATTGTAAACTCCAGTATATTGCGACATCCCTCGATTAGGAAACAATTTCTGAAAACGATTACCTAACTCACTGACCGGGTCATTGAATTATCATGTAGACATGTGACGTTACCGAAGTTTAAAAATAGGAGAATCTACTTTTCAAAAACACTGTCTGTATTCAGAAAGCTTCCTCTTTGCCATGTCATGTGCTGATCATCCTCCCCGGTGGCCCTGCAGGCCAAAGACTCCTGTTTACACGTTCTTTTCATTGCAGCTCTCTCTAGGCTAACCACAGAAGAGCTGCGAGCTGGAAACCAGACAAACAAACTGGAAATAGATAAAAGAGTGTGGGAAAGCCGCAGAGTCGAGAAGAGGTTGCATTCCATGTTTAAATCGTTCGGTGAAGTATATGAACTTTATTGACAGAGAGTTTGCATTTCTTTTCAGATTCTCAGGTATTATACAGCTGTGGTTGTATTTTGGTGTGGAAAAGATTAGATAAGATTCCACTCCGGGGAAATTAAGAAAAAGAGAACGTGGAAATATAAAATAGAAGTTGTGCCTTGGTGGATCTAGGCACTCTACTGAGTGCCATTCTGGTTTTAGAAGTTTCAGTGTGGAGCACAATGCTGGATAAGCTGCGAGCCAAAGCATTTGCATGGATAGAAAGTGAGCGGGAGGACAAAAAAGGACGTTTAAAACCTTTAAATAACAGAAAGAGTTTAAATGACTTTCACATCTAATGACACACAGAGTCAACTGGCTTCTTATGCTCCCCTCTTGTTCACATGTCCCTCGGTTGAAAGAAGCCATAAACCCGTTGATATAGTCATTTTGTCCAAAGACGTAAGAGCAATGGCGTGCTCCTGATTATTTAGGACTATGAGATAATAAGAAAGTGACGTGCTGGTAGTTTGATCCGTAACTAACTCAATTGTGAGCGAGAGTCGAGTAACGATAGCATGTTGAGCAGCCTATACGGGACTAACAGGGTGAGATGCTGCGTTCTGTGACTGTGTATAGGGACTCATTATAAGCCACTGATCTTATATAGCCACAGAGAGTTTGCATTTCTTTTCATTCATTTAAATGATAACATTGTTATCGTTATCCTGCAAAACCATGGCGGCATTTGGTCTTCTTTTCTTTTTGGCCTATAGCGATTAACCTTGCCACAGTCTGTGTGGGGATGGTAATAGATATGTGTCGTCATTCTAGTACTGATCTTCTGTGGTGTGCACACTTGATTGAGAGCTTTTTTCGCTCTCCTGAGTAATACTCACTGGCTCTTTCTATCTATACTTTTAAAAGTGAGCCATATCTGCCTCCAGTGTTTACTCTCAAAACACAAACGTGTATACACGAACAAACTTCCAGACTGAAGTCTATACCAAGAGCTGAGCTACATCAGGAAATGGCTGCAAACAGTGCAGAGATAATCCAAGCTGGAGTCTGGGTGAGGGTTGGGGTGCAGGATCAGACCAGCAGCGAGGGATTTATAGCTCATGGCAGAACTCTTGTGGAAATGATCTTATTGGAGAGCAAAAACTTCTTCTAAGCAATGTATGTTAACCTGAACAACATGCAGATAGTGGCATGGGGCCTCATTAGATTAGATTAGATTAGATTTCTTTATTTATCCACACAATGGGGAAATTCACTTGTTACAGCAGTAATAGAAAAAACAGAATTAAAGTAACAGTGTCGAAGCACTGTAAAAAAAAAAAAGAAAGAGATCACAATATGTACACTTCTAAAACTACACATAATAATAGTATGAAACAAACAACCTGCAAAAACAGACACTGTACAAAAAACAGGTGCTGGGGATAAAGTGGAATGATGTTAAGTGTTATTGTAATGAAAATAGAAAATATGAAACAGTAGTGACCATGATACAGAAAATAATTAAAAATAATTAGGGGCTTTACATCAATGGTGTCGTTACAGTTCCCTGTATATAGCCGATCATATCATTTAAGGGGGGTTCTCACAAAGTTTTTGTTGCTGTGGATTAACAACACCAGCTTGTTTTCGGGGCCCCTCTCAGCTCGAGGCCCCAGGCAATTACTTTGCCCACCTTTTTGCAACACCCCTCTGCTTAAAGTGGGGGTAACGCCAATAAGCGAACTTTCCCAAAATAATGAACTTTCGTTATGCAAATGTAATCTTTGCCACATGAACGCAAAACACATATAACATATCAGGTTAGTATTACCAGGCAGTGTGAAATAATGCTACCTGAATGTGACATACTTACGCTGTCATTGAAGTCATGCTAACCAGTGCAGTGGCAGCTTAGGTGAGCTGTGTTGTCAGTGGTCGAGTCTGAAAAGTCATCTGCCAGATGGCTCAGGGAGGAGGGCTTCAACCAGGGAGCACTTTAATCAATCTGATTAAGGGGAAATGCTGCCTGTATTTTTAGCCACTCCATGTCAGGCTAGTGGCCATTCATTGAATTTTGTTCCATTAGGACTCCTGTTTATCTCTTGGACGGCTGCATTTATAAACAAGGGAGTTAGAGTAAAGGACCCATTTGCTATTTTAGCTAATACGGATATTAAGGTGATCATTTTAGGAATAAGATGAACAGCAACTCCATTATTCCAATAATAAAGGCTCCATTCATGACCTGACTCTGTTTGCGCAAACTTACAAATTCCAGTGTTTATGGGACGCCGCCCAGAAGCTGTTTACTGGCAAGAAGCAACATGAACTTAACGAAGGAATCTCTCAAGATTAACCACCGAGGAGTCGCGGAGATTCCTCTCATATTCAAAGCAGCCCAGACGATGAATATTATTTGGGTCCAGACTCTGATACATTTTTATCATATCTGTTTTCTTTCGGCCCAAAACGAAAGATGCATCACGAGACTGGAGTACCACTTGAAAGCGGGAGACAGCTGTCCTGTGAAATAGATTGCAGTGCCAATGTTATAGAGCGCTCCAGCTGGCCCCAGATGATTCCTGTGTAAAACATGTGGTCTGTGGCCGGCTGTCAACAGTTGACTCATTTCCTGGCACGATTTATTATTTTAACTGATGTAATGCAATGATGCGCGGGTCACTGTCGGGGGGTAACAATCCCGGATACCAATGCAGAGTTCAAAATCCAGTATCGGGCTGAGAAGAGAAATTGAAATTGAAAGCCGACACAAATAAATCATCATTAGTATTCCCCCGGCGGAGTGGGGCTCGTTTGCTGTGTCGGCCGTGTTGGTCCCAATAAGAAATTGACCTCTGTGTTATTCTGCGTCTGTCATCTGTTACTCCCCACCCCCACGTCTCTCTTTACTCACTCAGGACAAAATGTGCATGACGTCAGTAAGTGGTGTACAGTATGGCGCGCGCTGTGTACCTCATATTTACACACCGAGACTATGTAAACACTCACACTTCCTTCCTTTGACGGATCAGGGATGTAAACCCTCTGAGACCCGCGGCTCATGATGACTCATGTAGAGGCGAAGAGAGTCCAGGCCTGCTGCTCTCAAGTGAGAAGTTCAAACCGGTGCTGTGTACAGATCTCAGAGGCTTGCTAGTTGTGTGAGTGTGTCTGTTTATGTGCGTTTGCAGGTGCATGCTTTCCCCTGGGACCCTAAAGTGAACTCTGGAGCAGATGTGTTTTCTCTGAGTTGGGGCAGCAGGGAGTTGTGTGGGAAAACGTGGCCATATGAGGCAATGTTTGCCAGGAAGCCTGCGTTGCTTTTCGCAGTATTATTTATTCCAAAGGATTATTAAAGAAGAAAGACACAGGAAAAGGGCATTGCATATCAGTCATGTGCAAATGTCCATGTACGTGTGTTGTTGAACTGCGTTTAGGAAGTGCCTCTTTTGCCCTAACGACCACTTAACAGCCGTTCAAACACACAGGCCTTCTATATATCCAGCCCTTTGCCTTATCAGCTATGCATCTCATATACACGCAGCCACAAGCAATTTGGCAGTCAGCAATTTTTGCTCAAGGACACTTTGGCAGTGTGGACCAGACAAGCCCATAATCGAACCTCCTTTCCCCTCGGATAAGGGGACGAACCGATCAAACTCCCGAGCGTGTAGCCGCGTGTCTGTGTTTTTCTGTTGCATGAACAGGTCGTATTAGCGGTACATGATTGAAGGTTAGTTGGCTCGGGGGGTGCGACCATGTGGAGATCGTGCACACTTTCATTTTAGACGTGCACAAGCAATGACCTTTTGCTGTCTCCAGGCAACCAGGACATCAACTTCTGTTACCTGATCTTCAGAATATGATGTCATCCCTAATGTGACAACACAGAAAAAGAGCTTGTTGTTTACATTGAAGTTATTGTGTATGTGTGTGTGTTTGTGTGTAGATGTGTTCCACGTATTATGGCCTGTGCGTCATCCTTATAAACTCCGATTCAGTCCAAATGATGGATATCAAAGAACATCCACATCGATTTCTGTCCACTCTGAAAAAGCCCCTATTTCATCATCTCATGGTGCAATTGAAAACAGTCAGGCTCAATTTCATTAATGCGTTCGCTACCGAGCCTGCTTCTCTTTCTTGTTCCTCTCTGTGTGTGTCTTTCTTTTTTTATTTGTGTATTTGTATTCTGCACGTGTTGGCAGTTTATTGTGTTGTGCTTCATAACGCTGCACATCACTGCACCACTCTGCTTTGTACGCAGGGCATTTCATCCTGTGTCAAAGCAAAGCAGACTTCATGTTGCCATTACTCACGTGGGCTTTAAATGACTTTTTACCCTGCGTGAGCATCACTAACAATGACGAGGCTTTAACCACCAAACACGTTGCGCCAGTAGACGCCACAACAGCAGAGTTCCCATCTTCACCAGGACATTGAGTGACATTAATAGTGACACGTATACAAAGAGACAGCAGCACAGCAGGCCATGCAAACGCCCATGCAGCCAGGAATCAGGCAAATAAGCCAGTATCATGAATCACCACTGACCAGGGCAGCGAGTGTCAAGAAAAGCCCAGAAGGCTTCAGTCAATCTCCGTCGACTTTCACAAAATGGAAAAATTCTATTTATATCCTGACTTGTGCCCAAAAATGTCAATGCACAAATGTTTCTCCCCCCCCCGACACCGCCAGAGGCAGAACAACGGTAGGTAGGTGGACATGATCGAATTGGAAATGGAGGAGATGGAGAAAAAAAAAACATACTTGAGAACAACACATGACGTAATAGAGACATTTCTTGGACTAAACAAACCTAATATTAAGATGGTGGAAGGTGGACATGTGCTGATGGTGTTTGAGGTCACAAATTATGGTATAGCCAAGTTTATTTATACAGGACATTTCATATGACTCTATGTCCTTCAAGATAAAAAGCAAAGGTACACGCCAAATATATGACATGACTTAACCTATCTTATATATATATGTAATAAAAGTAGGATAAAAATAAGATAAAAAACATAATATTTAGTGGTGATAAAAAGACAATAGTTTACATAAATTTACAAAAATAATTATTCAGCATAAATAGCATTTGTAAGTCGCTTTGGAAAAAGCGTCAGCTAAATGAAATGTAATTTAATGTAATGTAAAATAAAATAAAATAGAGGCAGTGTATAGAGGCTGATTTAGAGTTTAATCTCTGTGTTGTGACAAGACCTTTATCTGATGACCTCAGGGGTCCGTCCTGTGTGTATGCAATGAGCAAGTCAGTAATACAGGAAGGAATTGAACAGTGATTTATAGAACAAACACAATGAATTGGTTGTGCAGCCATAGATCTGGATATTAGAAAGATATTAGATATCAAGTCGGCTCAAGTCAAAGAGTTTTTGCCCACCAATTACAGATTATTTATTTTTAGATCAAGTGTAAACACTGGAATGACACGAGCTTGTCTGGTTTTTTGTTGAATATTATAAAATCTGAACAATTTCCTCTAGCTACAACTCTGCAGCCCATAAACAAAATGTACTCATCCCATTAACCTTCCTCCTTCAACTATTTAAGAAGTCTGCTCGGAAGCTGTTTCCAAATTAGCGTTTGAAGCACAAAACAACACAAGTCTAATCTGTTGTAGCAAAGATGTGTTTTCTTAGATGCTCTGTCTTTTATCAGAGGCACAATGGTGGAGTCGTAACCAAACACAAATGAGGACATTAATCGATCAAAGATTGAATCTGCCCATTACTGAGGTCAAACACAGATACCAGGATGTCCTGCAGAGTCAGCCCTGGGGTATTTATACTCTTTTCAATGAGATGCCATTTGACCAACTCTAATTTAACCACCGGCTGTCAGATATTTATTCCCATGTATTTCCCAGCAGGGGCGTATTGATTTGTTCTCTTTCAGCAGTACCATCTTGCCATTAGTCACACACTGTAATTCTTTCGCCAGCGTATCAAATTCTGCATGGTGGAGACCGGCTATTATCTAATTTCACTAATGCCAGCGTTTTGATGCCCACGAGGCTGCGCCACTGTACGGCCTGTGGGGTCATGAAAAACAAAGTTCAGATGGCAGCTGTTTGTGCACATGAACACCAGTGCTGGTTGTAGGGCCGGTGTTTGTTGTAGATACCATCATTTATCTCAATCCGCTGGACACACGCAGACGTGCCATCACGCTCGTTCCCACACAGAAAGGTGTGAGACCTCTGCTGCGCGTGGTGGATTACGCTCTTTTGTTTGTCATTATCGTCTCTGATGGCACTCATTGCTCTCTCTGACTCACTCACTCACAACATCACACACTCATATACACAACTATACACACACATACTCACACAAACACACACACACACAGATACGCACAGGTAAGCACTGTCCACGTTTCAGACCCTCATTAAAGAGTGCCTGTGAAACAAGAGAAAACACGATTGTTTAGCATTTTCCTCATTTCACACGTGCACACTTTCTATTGTGATCCTCTCGTGCGCTTCCCGTCTCGAACCCTTTCACTATCCAAGGATCAGGAGGCACTTCTTGATTTCACTGACAGCAGATGCCTAATTGGCTGTTTTTCTTTTCCTCCACCCCTCTTGCTCCTCACCCACTGTCTCTCTCTCTCTCTCTGTCCATCTCCCCCCACTCACTCTCTCTCTCTCTCCCTGTATGTCTCTAGAAGTGTGACTGCCTGCTGAGCCTGGAAGCCTTTTCAGCAGACCAGAAGCGCCGTGTGTGTCAGTGCCTGAAGGACAACATTGACAAGCAGCTCCAGCTTCAAAGGAGGGAGCCGTCCATTCCGCATCACTTTGACCAGGTACGGCCACATGGTCACACTCTCACACACGCATATACAAGCATTTCCGATGACCCAGGCCGCATGTATACAACTCACTCCCAAGCACACGCGCTGAGTCAGTAACGTCTGCACTTTCCTGGAAGCTCACACTGCCATCCTTATGATTTTCCACTTAGGTCAGACATTTCTTTGGAGAGTTTAATCCTGCTGCCTTTTTATATCTGCCTGCATTTGGATAGTCGCCCTGCTTTAGTGCTGGAAGAGCAATTTAAATCCTGCTGAATATCCGGATAATATTTCCGGCAAAAAGCAGTTTTTTTTTAACCGACTCGATTTCATGTTGACAAATGACAGTGTGGTAAATCGACTTTGTTGGGATCATTTGAAAGGATAACCACACCAGATGGGATGAAACACTGCGCACCAGGTGTTTTCTTTGTTTACCTGTGGTGTGGTGATACATGGAAGGACAGTTGTTCTGTATTGACATTATTTGTATTTCTTTTCAGTTTGCATCTTTTAGTTTAAATACTGATCAGGTTTTCTTTGTGGCCGAAATTTTCCTCGAAGATAAATATTCATTAAATTCAGAGTTTTAATAAATTTGGACAGATGTTGGACATATTTTTAATCATTCTATTAACTTCCTAAAAGTGACATATCAGCTTTAAGTTGATTTGGCTAACTTTTTAGCAATCAGTTGCATATTTAGAGCATTTATCTTGGGACATATTTGTGTACATGATAATTATAAGCCCAGTAAGCTACTCACCCTTCTCCTAGCTCTTTTTTTGGTTTTTACCTTTGACTGTTTAAAAATGGATGCAGACTCATGATCCGGAAAGTGAAGCCAATGCTGAAGTGCATTCTGAAATCTGCACAGTATGCGTTGGAGCTTTGAGTCTGTGTGATTGACAGTTATAGTACCTTCTGATGGGTGCAGGTGGTTGTACTGTGTCATCAAGCTCCTTTTCAGATTCACCCCTGACCTCCTTTCAAATATGGTTGCTTCTGGGTTTTTTTTAAAGAACAAGATAGTTTGCCAAGATGCAGAGGCTTAAAAAGGAGTGCGGGGTGCTGGTTAAGATGAGCTGTAGCTGATATTCAAGTGCTCACTGGGCTTTGACCGCACTGATTAGGATATTCAAGTCAGTTTCTTATTTCATTCATGAAGCTTTTTACTGCTCCACACTTGCAACTGCCAGTGGCCCGGAGGCCTTATGTTTTCAGGTTGTTAGTCCATTATTGTGAACATGATATCTCAAAAATGCCTCAAGGGAATGTCCCTATATTGCCTTCTAAAGTTCAGTTGGACTCAAAGATAAACTGATTAGATTTTGGTGGTCAAAAGGTTACAGATCCAGTTGGTCTTGTGAATCTTGCAGTATCTTGCAGTATTTCTTCATTTTTGGTCATTGTGACACTTTTACCGAGTGACCTTGTTGCCTTAGAACATCTCAAAAGAATCCTTTCATATGGAATAACTGATTTGGGTAGTCAATGGTCAAGGTCATGGCGGGCTCATCATTTTTATTTGATGCATACTGTGACCTCATATGAAAAAAAATGAATGTATTCTGAAGCTGGACTGGTGGTGGCATACAACTCCAGTGCGGTAAGTCTAAGTTTTCTGTACTTCTTTCTGTACTTCTTTCATTTTTGATGAGCACCAGACAACCCATTTACTTCCTCAGTTTAAAAGATGTTCAACCCAATTTGCTTGAGATTGGCTGAGAGGTGATTAAAAGGAATAAATAGCGTGGTGTGTCAATGGCACACCTGCTATACATTAGGGCTTCATTTCATCAGCACATGAAAGAGGCCGAGAGAGAGAGAGAGAGAGGGGAGGAATAGCCGACAGTCTTTCATCCCTTCCTCTCTCTCTCTGATTGTGTGTGTGTATCTGTTTGTGTGTCCGTGTGTGTGTATTTATTTTTACCCACATGGTTCATCTGAAAAGATTTGGGATGACCCCTTGATTACGCAGAAGTGAAAATGAACTAGACCTTGACTTATCCTCAACTCAATATCCTCAACTTTCTTAATTTTCTCAAGAATTCAACAGCTTCAATCATTCAGACTTGGGATTTGGAACATGACAGATAATCTTCCAAAGAATATTGTTTGTACCTGTTGCTTTTATCAGCTGTTTTCTCCCATGATCCTGGGTCGATGATGTGCACCCAGCAGACTGAATGACCACATCACATGCACTGAAATGCTCAATACGTTCAATAACAAAGCAGCTGGCCGGGCAGGTTAAGTCACATTGGGTCACGTTAAGTCAACACCATTTACACAAACACCACCGACCAAATCCAACTCCATTGATTAACTGGATCATGGTAAAGACACTGTTATTTTCCCTTATAGGTTTTCATTATTAGCAGCAAATTAAACTTCCTAAAGCTGCAGTTTTTAAAGCCAAACAAACCTTTTGTTGTGCAAACCTGGGTGATGCCTCTTATCGACCCTGCTTACATCTTGAATTTACACGCGCCTTGGGAATACAAACACAAGTGGACAACCACTCGTTGCCGTTTGCACCTGTGTCCATTTGTCTTCAAAGTGTCCAGCTGACAATGTGTTACATTCCCTCGATACCTCATGTCATGTTGGTGTTGTTTATCTAGATTTCTTAGGACTGAATCTTCCTTAATGGATATGAGGTGTTAAGCTTCAATTCCATTTTTTTGGGGGCCGTTGCCAAGCTGTCAATAAAACAAGGTCTTTTAAGGTCCTTGTCAGGGACACATCAGGATGCATTAGCATATAACACACAAAGGATTTGTGCGTCCCAGACCACCTTGGCAAGTGAGTGAGATCAGATCAAAACATGTCTTGGCTGAAATTCCTCTCGAGAAATCAGCTCCAAGCTCATCAGTTCACCACTTTCATTTCCACAGCTGTCGCATGACAACTTCCCAACCCAACATCTGATCTGGTCTCACATCCCCGTAAAAACGAAAATCATTTCTGTGTGTGAAGCCATATAATGTAGTTTTTAGCCAGTCCAACTATACAGATAGGTCCTTTGTGTCGATGTCAGGAGATGTCGAGCAAATCAATATGCTGTCCGCAATGAAACAAGATTTCACCCTTTGGAATTTAATTTTTTTATTGAAAATCAATATGCATTAATATTGTTGGGGCTGCCACAAAACAGAAATACTTTGGATTTATTTTGGATCTGTTGTGGGCCAGAGGACATCAGCTGAATATGCTGCAGCTCCTTCAATGTGGCCCAGGATGCATTTTTGCACACACGACGAAAAGAATGTGTTCACATGCATCCCAGAGCTCCTCTGAATGTGACCACCTAATTTTGTAGATCTCATCAATGCTATGGCGCAGCCGAGGGGTTCAGCAAGGGGCCAGCTGTAGCATCGTCAGTTATTCAATAAGTGCGGTAATAAATGCCACCAGGCGTTCCAGCATCCAGATGAAACGTTTGAACTGGCTACAGAATCTAAATCACACATTTTCCTGTACAGAGGAAAACACGTTAGTATTCCTGAGAGAGCTGATGATACATTTTTACTGAAATCCTACATGCATGTCTTCCATTGTATACCTTCTTAATTTTAGTCATTAGAGGGTTTTATGCTTATCTCTTTATCAAATGCAAATCCATTTGTTGCCCTGAAGGCAAAGGAATTCATGCTTAATCATAACATTTTTACATCTAGACAATTTGGTTCACTTTTGATTGCGTTTCAGCCGAATACCTTAGAGGCAAATAGTTTGTATTCAGTCAACTCCAAATGGGTTTAATTACATGCAAATCATTGTCAAGAACAAAGAGGAAGAGATATAAAAGGAATGCCATTGTGGTATCCTTTCAGTTGTATGTGACCCTTTGGGTGATTTCATGTTGGCAGAAAAAAGGGAGGAAACGTTCCTCTACCTATCTACAGACACATGTGAGCCAGTTTCTTCCATTAGATAACATAAAAAGAATTTTAGAACCTAAATCCTTCTCTAGATGACGATAATCAGCTGCCAATTATATTTTGATTTTGCAAATTGTCGTCTTATCTCGAAAAAAAAATTCCTTTACTTTAAGAACTCCTTTTCTGCCTGTTTGTTACTGCTGAGTCAACACTAGAACTTGCTCTGTAAACCTAATGCGGTGTTTCCTCGATGGACACTGTTTATTCCTGTCAGTGAGTAAAAACTGCATCAAAAGAGCTTTAGAAAATCGCTCGTGGAATCACACATATCCTTTGCGTCAGAAACTGCATTTGACCTCTCATCCACAAAGCTGAGTAAATCCACACTTGGCTGAAGCCGGCACTTTATACTCAAAAGCTATGTTCAAGTGTGCAGTGAGAGCATGTAACACACACACTCTCTCACACACACACACACACACACACACACACACACACACACACACACTGTAGGGATCACATCTGTTCATTCTACTCTGTTGGTTAATTTCATTCATGTTTTCAGAGCAAATGTGGTTACGCCGCCACAGGGTTGATGTCAGCAGTAGCCTGGCTTCCTCCGATCCACAAAAACACTTTGTTCGCTTCCGTTTGGAAAAATCTGGACGTGAACCCCTTCCACTGGGAGATTATATAATTCTCCGGTCCCTCCGAGAGCGGAGCACGATTAGGTTTTGCCAGTTTCACCTTTGTGTGGAGCTTTGTTTAAAGACAGCAGATGGTAAACAGACGACTCGGGCAAATATTTATGGTGACTCATCTTGAATAAACAAGGCCTCTGTCTCTGCCTCGAGACTCTGACAGGAATAACTTTGAATAGGTTAAAGTGAAGCTAAAGAATCACAAAGTGGTCTATGACTTGGATGGGAGTAGGTTACGGGAATGAGGTTGTCAGACAATATGGGAAAATTGGATGATCATCAGCTGATGTTACACTTTTTGGTGATTTAACAGCATATGATCCTCGACGATCTGCAAATACACAGAGGCCAGCGTTTGTGTGTTAGGGCTGGAGAAAAACATCTAAAACGTATTTATTTTGCATTACTTTTATTTTGGGTTTGTCAGAAATATTTGACCCCAATTCTAATAATTCAGTTGAATGCATTATAATGTTTAAGAGTGTATCTCCTGTTCAGAAAGGCAGAACATCTGTCTGTGACCAATCTGGACCACTTTAATTGCTTTTCCCTAATTACCCTAAACTACTCCCAATTCAAACCGTGGCATCGATTCCACACAGTTTGTTGGGTCATTTATTTTACATCACACAATGCTAAACTCTGGCCTAACAATTTTTCAGTGGTTGTGTGCTTGGCAAATCATTAGAATGGGGAAGGACATTGTGACCGTAGCTTCAGCTGTGTAGGCCTTCAAAATAAAAGCAGGAAAGTTAGAAAAACATATTCTGGTCGCAACCGCACAATTAGGACCTAAGATCCTTAATGAGGACTCCAACAATATTTATTTTTCATTTTTCCGTTCTCCAAAAACACTTAGCCTAGTGGTCCGGTGTTCAATAGCTATTAAAGCTCCCCTTCCTTGCAAAGCTTCCGGCACATTCTTGTCTGGACAGCATTACCCACTAAGCTGCTGGAAAAATAAATTTGTTCAGCTTCAATCACACACGCTCACACAAGCGCACACACACATGCACGCACCAATGCAAGAAGCCTCAAATGGGAATTTATGCAGGACTGACCATTTCGAAAACAAGAGCCTCACTTTATCATGGACAGTTAACAGTTGATGAGCAATGCTGGCACTCCCTGTTTGAAGCAGAAGAACTGTAGCAAGTAAAATCGCATTAATTAGCCACACGAGAGAATAGGCTCACACGAGCAGTGAGAACAAGATGGCTGCTGCTAATGGACAAAGTGTATCTGTTGAGGTTTTGGTCGCGGCTCGCTCGCTCCTCTTACTCTGGCTGCCTCATTTCACATTTATGAGAATCTGTTAGAAACTGGTTATAATACAGCATTTATGTTGGAGAGAGCAGTGACGCAGTGTGACAAGGGCCCTCTCTCACTCCCTCTCTCACTCCCTCTCTGTCGCTCGACGTGTCAAACTGTTTATTCATGAAGAAATGAACGAAAGAATGAAAGCTCTGTCCTCGCCTCTGTCTTCCCCACTCGTCCATGTCCTTCCACTGCGGCTTGCTCTCCATCCATGATACATGAAGCTCCGGACAGAAAGGACGTGTCGGAGAATATGCATCTATGGAGCAGCGGGTCTCGCTACTGTGCCACGCTGCATTTAAAGCAGCAGCACAAAACGATCTCTCCATTTACTAAGATTGTCATTGGAGGTTTGCTTTACAGCAGCCTCTTGTCAGGATCCTCTTTTGAAAGTGGTCGCCCGGGGTTGGACAGCATGTTGAGACAGTGGCAGATGTAGTTGTTGGGATCCGAGCCTGGGGTTGACAGGAGCAGGAAGGACCACACTGAGTGACTGAACAATGCAGAAGGCTAAAGGACTGTAAGCTGGGGGAAGTTTTGCCATTTTAGGGGAGAGACACTGCTCCACACCTGTCATCTCATCTTCACTGTTGGACTATGGACATTATGAAAGAGAATATTTACACTGTTAATGATACAAAGAACTGAGTAAAACTGTTCCACTGGACTCAGCTTCAACAGAGTGAAGGATGTAATTGTAAAGTGTAATTCCGGCGACATCTGTACAAGCACGTGATGAACATTCCTCTTGGCCTCGTTTCTCTTCTCTGCAACAGACACACACTTTCCCCTTCATTGTCTCTAATTAGACACGGATGAATTCCATTTGTCACGTCTTTGCCCGTCCCTTCCCCTCTCACGTTTGTGCGTGCACATACACACACACACACACACAAACAGCCCACTCACATGCCATTTTTGGTATGCGTTACCTTTTGAAGTGTGATATTTAGATTTTGAAGTGGTTCTCATGAAGCCAACGTGTGGAACCATGCTGAAACATTTAAAACAGTCCCATGACAGGGGAGTTTAGACGAAAATGTGTTTTATGTTTCTAAATGGGTTTAAGGGCTGCAGAGAAGTTGGCTGATGAGAGAAAAGTTAAGCAGACTGGAGGTTTTATCCAGCTGAACACTGGGTAGGTGGGTGGTGCCATTATTTTGGGATGAGGCAAAGGGAACATTTATGAAAAAACGTTATTGTCATTTGATAGAACATTTGACCAGGAGAGCTGTCCACTGAGTGACACGTGAATGCACATATCATGAGTTTGAATTATTCTGTAATCTCCTCATTCTACTTCAATATTGTGTGTGTGTGTGTGGGGGGGGGGGGGTCCTAAGGTTTGACAATTTCAGAAAAATTCTTTCAAAGGTTGCAAAAGATCACAACTCATCAGAGCCCGACATCCTCTTTCCCTTAATATCTTCATCCACCCTCCTCTAATAACTCCTTTAGTGTAGTATAAAGGTTTCTTATTAAAAAAGTAGAGGAGTTTATTTGTCTGTTTTTTCCCCCTTGGTGAGTCATGAGCGACGTCAGGGAAGTGCCAGAAACCATCACATCTGAAAACTCACTGTCAATGTTGCATCTTGCACGAAATGATGAGAGAAGTCACTGCTGCACGTCATTCCCCCAGATGTCAAAACCAATAAAGACACAAACGTTTGTTGCTATTTAGGCCTTATTGCTGGAAGCTCCATGCAGGAAAGGGGCTTCGTTTGTGCGGGTGTCATGACTCCATTGCTGATCGGAGCTGGAGCTGTTTAAAATCCAAAGTTCCCTGCAGAGACATCTGACCCGAGAATGAATGTTGATTGTATCCATTCCAATTGCTTTTGATTTTAGTGGGTTTTTGACCAGTGGAAACAGACTCAACTTTCTCTTCTTTAGCTTTTATCTAAGAATTGAGTTCATTTGAATTTTTGCAGCCTTCAAATGCAAATATTCATACTTTCACCCTCTCTCTCTCTCTCTCTCTCTCTCTCCCTCCCTCTCTCACTGCCCTTATCATCGTCTTAGTTTCTCTCTACTATGTATACTCTCTGTCAGACACACACAGACTCACACAAGGATGTGCGCTGACTCACACAGCTCTGGGATGTTATTCATTGTGGCCTGTACTGTACAATTCATTCCCCTGTTTCTCCTTAAACATTAATGATTTCCCTTTGATGGAGTGGTGTTAGGCTTTACTTTAGCTCTCCTTTAACTATTCATAACTGTGTTATATAACGGCGATTGTGCATCGGCGCAGCAGCGAGTATGGATAAGAGTCTCGTGGACTCAGTCGTAAGGAGGCACAGTAGAACATGAAATCCATTCACTCTCCATTTTATATACGCACATTCTTTACCCAGAAAAGTGATGTTTGCTCCGCTGATTATGCAGCGGAGCCGGCATAATCGTTTAATTTGCAAATGACGTGGCACAAGTACATTTATCATTACTACATGATCATTGCGTAATCGATGATAGCAGTGAGACGGAGAAGTGGAAAACATTCTGCTACCAATTAACAGGAGGGAGTAGAACGAGAGCAAAGTGCGTGAAAACGTATGAAACAAGTGGATAGCGGAAAATCTAGTTTGCCGTTAGTTGATATTCTACTTTTTAAATGTCAATTATTACTTTATTGGTTTTCTGGGAAATGTTTCCCCAAGAATACCTTCAGCTGGAGGCGCTGAGGGAGACAGTGGTCTGCGTGAGGGGCAATCGACAATGTTTAAAATAGCCATTTGAAAAAGGCCATTATATATTAGCACATGACATGATTAGATAAGGCCTCATGAATAGCTTACATAGCTCCCTTCAGGTCTGAGGCAGACACATGCTCATTGTAACAGATGGGGTTGTGTGAGTGTGCGTCTGTCCCTGTGTATTTCATTAGGTGTGAAAGACGTGGCCCTTTGCATCCTGCTCTTTGATAGGTTTTGATTCAGTACTTTGGTTTACGACACAGCAACTTCTAAAAATAGCACGCAGGGGGAGAAAGAGAGGGAGAGATGGCGAGCGAGGGAGACTGACGGCTTTGGTCTCCTGAGAGTTAGTTGTGTTGGTTCCTCTCATCACCGTCGCTCCCTCCACGTTTTTAACACATTTGACATTTGTGCAATTCCTCCCCTCACCCTCACACCTCCGTCTCTCCCCGATTCCAGTCGTCCTTTATTTTTCGTCCCCCCCACCTCCTTCATCAAATCCCGTTTTTACACCCCCCCCCCCGCTCTCTCTCACTCCATCTTTCCCCCTCTCACTGTCTATCGCACACACACGCAGGCATGCACGTTATTACCGAGCTTGGGGAGCAAACTGGGATTGCAGCAACAACAACAGACGAGAAAACAGAGCAAGGAGGAGAAAACACATCCTGGAAATCGAAACAGAGGGGAGAGGACGAAAAAAAAAAAAAATCTCATTTGGTCACATTGGATTAGCAGCTTGTATCTGTTCACGCTGCAGACGTGCTCTTTATATGTGTATGTGTGTATGAGTGGAGGGACTCTGCGACTCTTTGTTGCACTCTGGGACGCACACACACACCAGCAATAACGCACTTCACATACTCGAGAAAACACGCTTCTCGTCCAGATGCCGGTGTCTAAGGTAATGTACACTATCTTTCTCTACTACTGTGGTGAAGGTCAAACTGGGAGCTCTTTCTGGAGACTTCTGCTGATGCCCCTGTGGTGGAGATTAGGATTATTGTGTTTTTATGCTTTTTAAAACATGATCTAAATGTGTAACTGTGTTCGGATTTGCCAGTGTACAGGTTGTGTGTCTGAGTTGGTGTGTGTGTGTGTGTGTGTGCGCATGCCGCAGTCGCAACTGTCCTGAAAAACGCTGCTGGAGGTGAAGTCATAACTATTTATACGTTACTCATATTTATGTAACTGGGGATTTTCAATTTAACATTTGAACTACTTATTTTATATTGTTGGGGGAGGTTGAGGGATTAGTGGCTTACGCTTTACTCAATATTTTATAGTTTAGTGTTTATTGGATAGTTGTCCTCCTCATTAACACTTTCTTTTTAAAGGAAAAGCACGCATTGAGACAGGGGTGCTGGAGAAATCGCACAAATAGCGCATGTGTGATTCATTCTTTGGTTTAGTGTTCCCGAGGCAGGGAATTTTACTACCATCCTTTACTGCCTTGACTTTTCTGCATCTATACATAGAATTGATTCACATTTATTATTAGAGGCTTTACAACTCTTGGCTGTTGAGTGTGCATCAGTGTGTCTCCTTCAAGTTCATGTTTTTAAAGTAACTAGCATTGAAGTGTTGTCTGCTGCCCGGGGAACCATTGCGTTTGTTTCAGAGGTTTTACCTCTTGAGGGATATTGTCGGCGATGTGTATTCGTCGACCCGAGGAGCCGCGCAGAGAGAGACAGCAGGTGTGTGTGTCTTCTCCCTCTCAACGTCAAATGTTGCCCTGCTCAAGAGATAAGAAAGCCTTTCTCCTAAGTAGCAGTGAGAGGCTCTTGAGAGAACCGAGAGCGAACGTGTGTGAATGAGTGGAAGAGGCAAGAGCGTACAACAGGTCCACTTGTATATCTAGGACGAAAACACGATTTGTGATTCTGTGTGTTAGACTTCTCGTAAATTCTGAAGCTTGTATCACATGTAGCGACCTTTATTTTTCTGTAAAAGTTGAATTGAGGCCTCAGTGTTGTAACCATAGACTGTAGATAAAGATGGACGGCATGACGGCTTCTAAAAAAGTTAAGCCAAGGCATTTTAATCGCCGCTGTCAACAATAAAAGTCATAAATCCCCACTCCTCCATGTTGGTGGATGGGAGATGGAACAAACTATGAATACAAACTACATGGTAAATACATTTTAAGATGGTTTCTGTCATTTTAAGGTACATTTTTGTCACAATCATTTTTGTTTAAATTGTTTTATTTGATACATAAAAATGAGGTGAAACGTCATGATTGACAGCTGAGACTGAATCATTATTGGTCCAGCCTCAATGGCAGCGTTCGTATTTGGGATGTTTTGGCTTCATTTCTGGAAAGTGGGAGGGGTGGAGACATGTCGTCCATCTTTATATACAATCTATGGTTTAACCTCAGTTCTTCCAACCAAAATGAGCCTTTTTGTTTGAAGTTGACTCTGAATACTCGGTCAGATTTGTCTCATCTATTTATATTTATCTATTTTCTTCCAGCCGTATTTTTTGTTGTATATTTCGTCAACTCAAGTTTTGTAAGAAAGAACCCGGTTTCCGTGTCTTTTCTTGACACTTTGCTCTGCTCAAGCTGCAGAATTACGAAAGGAGCAGCCATGTGATCCCAAGCATCGACGCAGCAGATTTCACTCTTGTGTTGGTTCGATGTTTCATTGGTTGTTTACGATTTGACAACCTCAGAAAAACGTAATTGCCTCCGTGGAATAACAATCAAGCACATGCTGCTGCAGGCAGAAGTCGACACTGTAGCCGGGCTTCAGGTGAACAGTGGGCTAGCAATTCTCAGCTCACTTGCGGGGTTCACCGAGTCCTCCCTGGACTCTGCGTGGTTGTGGCATTGTTTGATTAGAAATGCTGCACTGATGTCATCCACCTCAAGGATATTGTGGCAGGCTGTGACTCAGAGCGACTAGAGTGCAAAGATTACTATATAATACCTAGGGTGAGCTCTACAATAACAATAAGAACTAATGAAGTTATCGCTGCGAGTCAATCACAGCCGGGGAACATACAAAGGTTTATGTGACTTCCTTTTGTGTAGCATTATATACACAAGGGTTTTTGTTATTTAAATCTGAGCCACACAACATGGACCTTTTTACAATCTGCCAAAGTTCCTGTTTCATATATTATTAACCCATGACTAGTGTAGGTGTGTTCTAACTACATGCTCTCGGTGTGCGTGTGTGTTTACAATGGATATGTGTCCATTGTGTGCCTTGTGCATCCTGTGGGGCCTGGCTGCAGTGCTTAATGTTCTCGCGGAGAAATGGAGGGGCGGGGGCGGGGCGGAGGGGGGGGGGGTCGTCGTGAAAGGCACAGATGAATATGTGTACACACACACGTCGGATGATATTTGCAGACACACATCTGCAATCACATGGGGACATTGTACAGATCAGTGTGTTCGCTGGACGCACACGCACACATATGCTTCTCTCCTCCCTCTCGCTGCTCATTTGTCTCTTGTCATTATCTCTATCTCCTCCCTCTCTCTCTCTCTCTCTCTCTCTCTCTCTCTCTCTCTCTCTCTCTCTCTCTCTCTCTCTCTCTCCCTTCTGCCCTCTCCCTCTTTCCTCCTCACTTGTTTGTGCAGCTTGGGAGTCCACCTTCTTAGCCTCATGGGCATTTGCTCTCTTCCCCTCTCTTTCTCTCCTCCTCCCTCGCTCAGTCTCGGCACTCTTCAGTTGACCTAGCCCATACTGACAGAATCACACACTGACACACACGCACACACACACACGCCAGCCCAACACACACCAGTTTGACAGAGGAAGTAGGCCACTTTAATGGGGATGTGTGGTGTGTCTGCATCTGCCTTTGCTGGATTGTAACCTGGAACTGCTTCCTCTTGCCAGGTAGGGGTTGTTTTACACCTTAACTGAATTTCTAATCTATAGAATATTTAATGTTTTATGAGTAGTCAACAAAGAGCGTTAATGCAACTTGTTTTTTTATGCTGCTTTACTTTGGGTTCAGAGGAGAAGGGGTATTTATGTTTTCAGCCAGTTTGAGATGTTGATTTTGTTGTGCTGCTGGGAGACAGGGAGGGGTCTGGTCCTACGGAGAGGGGATAGAAAGATGACGGAGAGATGGGAGGAATGATATGAAAAAGCAATAAAGGCTTATTTGTCACTGGGTATCTGTATGACAGGCGCTGATACGAGGGGTTGGTATCGTGCTTTATTTTCATTCATTTAACTTTTTCCACCTCTTTCTCTGTGTTAGCCTGCTTTCCACTTTGTTTTTCTCTTTCAGCTGTGACTCCATCCAGTTAATCGTCCTTTAATGTGATTGCACTTGTAATCTCTCAAAGAAACAGCATATTGATTGATGAACAGATTGTTTACATTCCGCTCGGCGCTTTTGTTTTGTCCGTTTTTTCTGCTCAGGCTGCATTACCAGCGGCGTTATTTAGCAATCCTCATGTCAGGGGAGTCGTATAGTGGGGAGAACAGGGAGACTGAGGGGTGGGGGGGGAGAAAAGAACACCAGGGAGATGGCCATTAGGAAGACATCACTAAACCATGTAAGAGCCAAGCATTAGGACCAGAGGGGAAAAAACACAACAGGGCGCACACTGGGGGAAATTGCTTCTCGTTTTTGCCTCATCAAGGGAATAGGGAGGTTTCCTCTTCTTAAAAGGAGGGAATTAGATGCTGGGCTGTGGAGTCTGTGTTGGTGCCTGTTGACACACAATAAGTGAAAGTGCAAATGGTCGCTTGTGCCTGGCTGAAACCTTACAGAACTTTTACACATTTACAAGAATAATGGTAGAAAACTCCTCCTCCTCTCCACCTTCTATTCTATCAAGCCTGAACAAATGAGATGTTTATTTATAACCTGGGGAAAAAACTGTGTCCTACAGATCAGAATCTCTTGTTCTCACACTCGCATGCACACGAACCATCCAAAGACAAAAAACAAACAAAAGATAGATGCATCTTCTCTCGTGCACGCACACACACGCACGTGCACCCACACACACGCACAGGCACCCAATAACCCCTCCACCACTACCACACACACACAAACATGCCTTCTATGAAGGCCTTCTCCAGCCTTTCTCAGTGGTCACATTGTCTTCAGCTCCCCGGCGTCACGGGGCAAGTTACGTCAATGACATTTTCTCTCTTTACCCTCGGCTTCTATCAATAATGCCTTTGCATCTTTGGATGTGACCCCTCCTCTTGCTCCTTTTCTCCCTCCCTCCCTCCCTCCCTCCCTCCCTCCCTCCCTCCCTCCCTCCCTCGCTTTCTCTCTCTAGCTTGTTTTTGCCTTGGTTTGTTTAAGGAAATGAATCGTGCCTTTTGATTCTTCCAATAGTCCCGGAGTCTTATGGGAGTTGAGCATGGCGGGGCATTCTTAAATTTGAGTTGGTTTAAATGTGAGGGCCGGAGCATGAACACTCACATAGATACCTCCTGGACGGTTTCATCGCCAGCTCCCAGTTTAAAGCTGAAATATTAATGAGCTGATAAAATGCAGTCGAGGTCTTCAAAGTTTTCCTGAGAAATACTGAACCTCCAAAACCCTGATAAGCAGTATTATTATGAACTGATTCCTTACACTTTAATAATTGCTGAGTGAAAAACTTCAATTCGACAAGAACATAAAACCTTTTCATCGCTCTCCTCAGTTCTCTTTTCAAACCATTGTTTCCATGATGGGGTTAAAAGATGCACCTTTCTGCTCCCAGTGTTCACCTGACACCTCGTCTTATTCTTTTCTTAGATTTACCGACCCGCTCTCTCGTTCGGCCTCATAACAATGGCGGGGTCCGACAGATAAATGACTATTACCGTGTCATCCCTCTTCTCTCAGTGAAATTGAGGGCAACAGAGGCTGCTGCGTAGCGGTGCATATGATGAGGCCATTCACAGATTGATCGTCTATATGGTGCGGACCCTTAACAAGATATTGGTATTACACAAAGCAATAAAGGCCCTTAAGTCATCAAACCGCACATTGTTCTGGACAATACGTGTCAAACATACTTTAAAGTAACAGTTTTACACAGAAATATGCAGGAAACCCTGGTTGTTGAATTAAGTTTAATGCCTTCTATTTATTTATTTGACCTAGGTTGTAAATTATTTTTGAGACCAAGGATTTGTTGTATTCTGTTTACCTTCTGTATCCTTCTTCCTCTTTATTTTTTAGATATTGAGTTTTATTTTCTTATTCCCTCTATTTAATAATTTGAGCTCCTATATTATAATGAAATTTGTTTGTGTACCTGAGGTTTACATAATGCAGTGCAAAATATGTTTTAAATTTGAGATAAATGCGGTGTAATGGTCGACATTACAGGCAAATATTGTACTTTCTCATATGATGAGCTCATACAAATGCTGTTCACACATGCGTGTCAATAATAATGATTCAGTGATGTTTTTCCATTCCCTCAGTCATCCTGTTTATCATTTAAGGAGCGCCCCTGAAGTAAAAACCCACTCAGAACAGGGAGAACATACCAACTCCACAGAGAGCGGCCTGGACTAAAAACAACACTTAATCGGGATATGGCTGCATAATGAACACTTAAGAGATTTAGAGGCCATCTTTCTTGATAATGCACTTTAAGTTAATGGAGATTTAGTATGTAGGATACTTTTTAAATGTTTACTTGCTGATTTTTATTCGTTTAAAAAATTGTTACTGGCACATTTCATTGCAAAATCTACCATTAATTTCATCACACAATTTAGAGTTTAGGAAAATGAACAAGAAAATCTAGATTCCTGCTTTTCATAAAAACACCTGGAGCAGTGTTTCTTATTTGGAAGCTGTTGAGGGAAGATCGTCTACTTTTTAAGGTGAAACTCAGGAGTCGAGAATACTGAGAGGTGAGAATAATCATTTAAATAAAAGGACAACAAGTGTGAAAGTCCCCAAGTTTGATAAACTTTGTTTCTGTCTCTTTGCTTTTACCATGTTTTCCCATGGGGCCATGTTAACAGGAAGTAGTGCTGAGACTTATCTGACCTCACATGTTCTTTTAGGAAATCAATGGGATAAGTCAGTGCGCAAAGGAGACTGAATAACAAGGTTAATACAGACTGATTGGGTACATCACTTGGACATCCTGCCAGCCATCTTATAGCCCCAACACGGAGTACTGGGAAGGAAAGAGAGGGAAAGTCCTTGGTCCAACAAAATATACCAAATTAAACAGGAATATTAATTGAGATGAGCTGGATGTAATGGGGTGGAGGCTGGATTTGGCAGGTGGGCTTGTGGTGACACAATAAACCTTAAAATTAAAATTAGACTATAGAGGGAAGGAGAGGGAGGCTTTGATGCTCTTTAATGTAATGTCTTACTTATTATCAACTGGGACACAGGAAATTAAATGGAGAAATGGGAAAGGTGGAAAGGGAAGGAAGGAGATAAAGATGAAAGATGGCACCTCAAAATTGAGAAGCGAGGGAGGGGTGTGGGGAAACTACGATGACAGAGTTCATAGGGTGCATCTTCAGCTTTTGGAGAACACGCAGCACAGCTGCTCCCCTGGGATGGGTCCTCATTTCCATGGTAACTGTGGGACAGAGTTCACATGGTTGTCTCTGGGTGACGGGTGTGGGTGTGTGTGTGTGTGTGTGTGCATGTGCGTGTGCGTGTTCTCTGTACTTTTGCCCTTCATTTCGGAGACTTCAACCTTGAGCCATTTAGACTTTCAGAATATCATTAGTTTTTACAAAGTGAGGTCATTATTTCTCGGTCTTCATTTTTCTAGGGGTTTATTTGGGAATTGGCACTATGGAGGTTTTCAATTCTCTCACCTGATCCCGTCATTATTTCTGTTGCACTGAGTTGGCAACACCCTGCATGAGTCACCAGTTATTTAGCAGGTGCCACGAGGAGGTGTAGCTTCCTTTATTAACTGTTAAACAGGGGGGTGGGGGTAATGCTTTTGTACACACAGGTTATATATGAATGTGTGTGCAAGATAATAACTTTATCAGGGGTGGCTGCTTGTAAACAGATTCACACCCTTTAAGGTTTAATTGTATAATATATTGAAATTCTAATGGTGACATACTTTATAATAATGCATATCTGAGCACAGCTTCTGAACTGTATGTTTCCATGTTAACACATTCACTAAATGCAGGACATAAGGTCAAGGGTGGCTTTCCTCCATGCCCCAGTTTGGCTTTAAAAACCTCCTATTTCGGACCCCAGAGGCCGTCGAGCATGAATGTTTTTGTTTCTGAGCCACTAGGCCTTTTTTCACAGAAGTTCCTTGCGTTGGACATTGTAGTGATCTTTATCTCCTGTGGGACAGCAGCACAGCTGGAATTCGACCGAAATATAGGAAATGTGATAATCCTCAGCATTTGCTTATTTGCGGCCTCCGGCTCCTTAAGTTCCCCGGCTCTTAGCTGACATGAATACGACGAGTAGCTTTTTGAACAGCTTGATATTTTTGAAACAGGGCGTCCAAAAGGTTCCTTTTGATCTTCAGCAACACATGTAATAACTGACCAGAGTGTGATGTATGAATGAAGGCCTTTAGCAGCCTACATCAGAGGGATTTATCATGCTGTGAGCATTTAAGTGTGGAGAGATCTACGTGGCAAAGCAGGATGGTCAATGACATGCACGGCGTTTATCTCACAGCGGCGTGCTCTTGTTTTCTATTTTTAGACATTATGCTTTTATTACACATGAGCAATGATGTATAATTGAGCTCCTCTGTTTTCGGCACATTGCACATTAAGAATTATATACAATGTTTACAATGAGCTAAACTGAAATTGACTGGAGCTCACTAACTCATGGAAACAAATGTTAGTCGCCCGTACGGCTGCCTTCCAGCCTTGAACGTGAGGCGCAGGCTTGATTTCGAACATTTTGAAGCATAGTTTTAGCCCATGGCTCTATTTGTTCATTCATATCCTCACGACTCGGAAGAGTCCATCATTAGCTAGTTAGGTCATGGGCGAGACCCTGATGGTGTTAATGGTCCATCTATATTAAAAACAAAACACAGACATGTCCAAGATTTACTCTCAAGTCCTCTCCCCTTATCCCTACTGCTTTATGTCCCTCTCTCTGCCCTCTTTCACTTACTCATTATCCATCGCCCACTCCCCTCCTCCCTTCTGCTTGACTTATCCCCATTGTGTCCTCCATCTATTGACTCTCTCACCTCCTCCTGCTCTCTCTGCCTTTTAGCGCTGGTTTTGTTTCCTCGCTTAATTCAGGCATCGCCAGGGATGTTATTCTGTTGAATGACTACTGAGTTCATGTGTGTTCAACATACATATACAGCAAATCCAAGAGCTGTATATGTCGCCCATTAGCTTCTGTCTTTTGGTTCGTCTTTTGAAGCAGGCTCATTGAAGAGAGAAGGTTTACGGGTTTAGGCAAAAAATTCTAATTGTCCTAACCTGACAAAGCTTGGAAGATTAGTGCATTTAATTATACGCTTTTATTTATTTTCATCTTTAATCGAGATGTGAAAACTGGCATCAAAGAAGAACAGAGTTAATGTGAAGCTGCTGGTGTGTGTGTGTGCCTGTGTGTTTGTCCACTGTACGAAAGTTGGAGTGTATGTGACAGGACAGGTGGCTCCATTGTGTCTCAAGCCATATCTTCAACAGTCAGGGGTTTATGAATGTAAGAGACGGGGCCAGCGAGGTGGAGAACATCTGCGTCCCAACCCAGGGGTCTCCTTCGAATGCCCCGTAGAGCGTGTTGTCGGAAGGAGGCGATCTCCGTGGACCGTGTAGACTGCGAAGACTGAACTGAACCATATAGAGGATTTCCAACAATTTCCAACAAGACCAGAACATTTGAATGTCCCTAGTTTTTTTTAACATGCATATTGTTAGCTGTTCGGTTGATGGATAGATAGAACAATTCATGTTTTTTCCATTATGTTTTCAAAATGTCCAAGCTATGACAAACCTGATGAAACAACCAAAGATTTGGTCCAACATGCCCAAAGAAAGAACAAGAAACAGATGGAACAGAATGAAGACAGAGGCTTTACTTATACTCCCACCACGATTTTAGGACCGTCCATTTCACTCTAAATAATAATTTAGTAATCAGTAGAAGCCTTGATGTCTTGGTTTTAACACCACTGTGGAGCATTTAGATAAGATCACAGCGAGGTTAAGAGGTAGTTAGGAGGGGAAAGGAGAATTCTGGAATCACCTTTTGAGGGGGGGGACAAGTCATGTTTTATTTATAGTCACTGTTCTTGTGACTTTGCTGCAGCCGCACTGGGAAATAGCAAGTGAAACAGACACCATCCAAACAAACAGGTAAGGAAAAGGTCTGTTAAACATCGGGTTGGGATGCTCGGAGAGATCTGTTGCTAGAATAAAGAGAAGTCTGCGAGCAGGGGAGAGGATCCCGACCATTTTCATGATTGACTGCTCTTGGGGTGGGGGAATGTTGAAGGTTGAAAATACAATTTTATTGTTTGAATGTTTGAATTCATCTTCAATCCACATTTGCCGCTTATCTGTGGCTCGGACGCCATAGTTGTCTGGTGCAACTTCTGCATTATGATCTCACCGTCCCTTTTACCCTCATAAAATCCATAAATATTCAAATTCAGTAACAGGTTCACTTATAATCCTTTAACTGATTGTTTTATAGCATACATATTAGTCACATATTGTCTCTGTGAGTCATAATAAAGCACTAAAGTATTTTGCATGGTCATATTCTAACCACTAAGTCATTAACAAAGACTTTTTCATCAATAACTTTCTAATTAGTTATTTTCACTGTAGTTGTTGCATATTAATTGCAATCCTTGCTGAGTTTGGGTCTTATTAGGATGTACCACACAATTTACATTGTCCTTTGATACCAATAATAAATAGGGTTTGTTTATATGTAACAAAACTGCAGTTATTTTAATTGTACTAACTACTACTCAGTAATTGTACTTACTTCACCTACTAACAGAATAACCCTGTATCTTTAAATTAAGTCTTCCTGACTCATACCTCATTTGATAGTGAGGTCTTGCTCGTAACTAATTCACCAGTAGTTTGCCACTTATTAACACGCCGGTTCCCTTTTCTAAAGTTGCTTCTTCTTCACATGAAGTAAATCTACTACAGTACACAATTATTGCTAATAACAAATCTACTCGAAGGGAGCTGGGTTATATTTTTCTGTTCCAGCAGTTTCATTTTTCAGAGTATAGATTCACACAGGCCTACCTGATCCAAAGAGCTATGGACAGTTTTGTCTGAAAAATAATAGATTCTTTGTAATTTTTTTGTAATACGAATATTAAATTGAATGTGATGGTGCACAACAAGGCACAGTATCGTTTTTTCATGGCGAATGATAGCTGATGGTAGAGTAGCCCTTTATCACTGTTTAATTTGGTATTTATTTCTGAAGTATTCCTAGTATTCCTAAATATCTAAGGTCCCCTAAAAAACGGATATCCGTGTTGAGATGCTCTATCCATCCATATACAAATAAACATTAAATAAATACACACAACATCATTATAAACAGAATCGACTCTTGGAGAACACCCAGAGCATTATTTGTTTTGAGGGGTCAACGTCATGTATTGATTTTGTTTTTTTAAATGTCAGATGTGCAGATAGTTTCAGTAAGTGATAGTGAAAGCACACAGGCCGCAGCCTTCAAGTTCTCCATGGCTCACATTACAAAAAAATGAGGTCATATTGTCGCTGGAGTCACAGTGACCCCAATTTCAGACCTCCACGTCCCATTCCTGTATCCAGAAATACCGTGATCAGATTGTGCATATATGCAGCTGAGGCAAATCACACCTCTCACAACTCAGTATGCAAATAACCACTTTATCACAGAGAACTTTACTGTGATATTGAATTCAGAATCTGTATCTGAGTTCATCCTGAATCAAAATCCCCCCCAAAAATCTCCTCCCTGAGTTTATGAATACAGGTCAAAAGTTGAAAAGGCAGCAAGTGAGCGGGGCAGCGGTATCTGGGGAAACTGATTTGAGCTGCAGAGGCACACAAACAGCTTGTGAAGTATCATGAGAGCTGTCTGAGAGGAGGAGGCATTATCTCCAATTAGAGCGAGGATGTCTTGTGACTGCAGCTCGTCATCATGGGTTAACTTGACCGGCACAATGAAACCCTTCACTAGACTCGCTGCGGTCTGAGAGAAGGTACGATTCATTTTGTTGACTGAGCCGACGACTCGTGACTCGACAAGTCAGGAGTGTGTTGTACAACAGGATATTTGAAGCATCACGTTTTTTTTTCGCTTGCTCTATATATTTGTGTGTATCCATTAACACACATTCGCCTAACTAAAATATAGAGTCACCTTAATGCTTTACACGGTGGGAGACATTTTGAGTTGGAGGAGGTAATGGAACAATATGAGCGTCACTTTCTCCCCTCTCATATTGTATTCCTTAATCCTTTGCGTTCGTACCAAATCTCCTTCGCCCTCTTTTAATCAGTTACTTTTAATTCAACATTGACTTGACTGAGTGGACCTAAGAGATGGCAGCTTAATCGTCTGAAGACACTTCTTGAACTAGTGCATCATATCTGTTTAAAGTATTGGTAAATGCCTTCAGGTGTCTGGATTTCTTCCAGGTTCCTGCTGTGAGCTGTTTACTGGAGCGCAGAGTAGCTCTGAGTGGCTGTAGCATTTTGTTGAGCACACGTTAATAAGTTACCGTGCCCTTTTGTCAAAATATACCAGGGCCAAAATTAACAGGTTTTATAGTATGGCAATTATGTGACAATTACATGTACAGTTGAAATATCCTCTGGAAATCTTGTGTCCTCCCTAAATTTTCAAACACGTATGGCTTTGATTAAAAAAGTAGCTTTATTAACATATTCAGCATTGTTCTGATGATCCTATCGAATTTGAAATTCTGTGGGACTGAGTGACGCTGGCCCACTCAAAGTGCATTGGTTATGGTCCACCTACTGAGGGCTCCATTATGGGGCATTGGAGAGCATGTGTGCAGTCAGCTTGGGTTTAAAACAAAGTTGAAATAATAGCAACATGTCAGAAAGGAGGTAGATAAATATTACTGGTGCTAACACAGTTCTTTTAATCCGCAGTCCCTTGGGGTTCAGTTGCAGCTTAGTCTGACAGAATCAGCGCAGCAAGCTCTGGTGTCGTACAGTAGCAGCATGGGTGAGAGAACCAGCAGTGTATCACAATATGAACTCACTGGCACGGATATTACAGTCTGCTCTCTGGCAGATCAGCCCTTTGTCAGTCTGATGGAATTAGATTTAAGATGAGCCCAAATTAGCATTGGGCACACAAGATGATTCATCAGTTGTTATGCTGTCATTCAACTAGTTTAGCATTGTTCACAATGTGCTCTGTGTTTGTTGATATTCCTGATCAAGAAGAAAGGAACGTTTCAAGGGCCTCAGAAAAAAGGGAGAGGGATATATCGATATTTTCTGACCATGGTGTCATTGTGGTCCTTTAAATAGCGAATCATAGAATTTAAGGGAGTTCTCACAAAATGTGGTTGTGGACAAATGGGATCAGCACTTCTCAGGGGCCATGTTCTCAACTCAGGGACCCCGGCCTATTGCCTCCTTTGCCTACCGTGTTGCAGTGCCCCTGTGGGGGGTCTCAGGACCCTCCTGTTAAAGCTTGCATGTTAGAACTATGACATGTTAGGGTTCAGTAAGTCGTCCTTGTTTTGGGCAGATACAGAATCAAATCACAGACTTCTGTGGCCATTCAACTTAGTCCCAGATGACAACCAGATGCCATAAATGGATTTGTTCATGGGAGCAAAACTCCATCATGCTGCATTGAATTTGTCTGATTTGTGTGTACAGACCTTGTAACAAACAGATGGGACTAACTCCCCTTCCATCTTTTCTTTCTGTTGTCCACTTCTGCAGATGTTGGAGCCAAAGGTGGATGACCCTTCATGTGAACTGGGCGGAGTAGGTGGAGATCGAGGAGGTGTGTGCCTCCACCTGCCCACCCGCAGCTCAGAGGGCGACGAGAGCAGTCTCTATCCTTCGAGCCCCTCGGAGCCCCGGACCCTGGGGAGCCCTCACCCCTCCGAGCAGCTCACCCCTTTGGATGAGGTCTACATGCCCCTTGGGGGTCTGTCGGGATCCGAGGAGCGACACAAGGTGCCTCCCACACCACCACCTTCCACCGAGGGTGAGGATTGCAAGAGCATAGAGGGAAATGAGATGGAGTTCTGGAGACTGATGAAGAATGGGGGGCACATGAAAGAGGAAGAGGAGGAAGAGGAAGATGGGGCCAGCAGAAGAAGTGCTGTAAGTGAGGTGGAAGAGAAAGATTATAGAGGGGAGGAGGAGGGAGAGATGAATGAAGAGGAGGTCAACCTCAACCTGTTAGTGTCCAACACCGATGAGGACAACGCCTCGGAGCCTCCCGACACCAATGCTCCCCCCTCCTCCTCCTCATCTTCATTTGTCATCCCCGAACTGCGCCTCGATCGCTCCTTCAGCGCCGATGCCCTCTCTTCACCCAACACTGATGAAGAAGAGTACGACGAAGATGACGAGGAGGATGAGGAGTCTGAAGAGGAGGACGACGAAGACGACAGCGATGACGCCTACCTGCAGAGGAGCGACAGCAAGAGGCGCAGCATGGTGGAGGGGGCCACCTGTGAGAAACACGGAGGAGGGGGGCTCAGCGTGCAGAACTCCCTCCGCAGGCGCACCCACAGTGAGGGGAGCCTCCTGCAAGATCCCCGTGGGGCCTGCTTCACCTCCGACAACGCCATCAACTGCCTAGAGGCCGGGGGAGGGCACCACAAGGGCGGCTGGACGCTGCCATCACCCAAAACCCTGAAGAAAGAGCTGACCAAGAATGGAGGCTCCATGCATCAGCTGTGTATGCTGTTCTCTGGGAGGAAGGTAAGCAGCTTCACACTTAATATTACAGTTTGTACTGAAACACCGTGGAATACAATTCATACAAATTCAGCACTGTTAGAAAAGTTCAGCTGCTGCAATGGTTATAGCACATTGTCTGTACTTTTAATAGAGTCTAAGAAGTTTAAAGCACCTTCAATAAAACACAAACACACATTAATGTGTGGTCATTCAGTTTATTTCAGTTTTTCTTTACACATACATGCAGATACTTTGTTAAATGTCACGTATAGCTCTCTATCTACACTCGTCTCTGCTTACTATTGCATAAGTAGTGCGTTAATGATTTAACAGCTCAGCCCTTAGGTTCAGTTCAGTTGTTTTTGTAAAAAAGAGCGACATCAAGTGGTAGAATAGAGCAAGTGCACAAAAATCGAGACACAATCTGAGTGCTCAACAATATATATCTAACAAGAATATTCTTTCTAACGTAACCAACAATAGAAACACACACACACAGTAAATGTGCGGTCGACATACCAGTGCAATCTTGTGCGTGGATACAGTAGAATATTTTCTACAGAACAAGACATATTGACGACTTGCACAACAGAATTGTTTTGCAAATAGCATTAAAAAATGTTAAAATATTAACTGCACATAAAATGGCACTCAGCCTCATTTGCATTTATATAAGTTCCCTGCTGAACAGAGAGCACACATACATTCTAAATAATAATACGCCTCCACTATTCCCCTGTAGAAACTTCACATTATAAATAATAATATGCTTCCACTATTCCCCTGTAGAAACTGTACATGCATTCAACGTTTAGTTGGTCACATCATGGAATGACATGCACACATTCTCCTTCACTCTAACACAATGAACAAGTCACTGCAAAAACACGACATAAGATGAAAATGTAGACAATAACAGCATTCAACTGTAATATAAAGAATTTATGCCTGGTTTCGCACAAACTGCATCACATTTACCTAGAGAGAACAGTGGCATTATACAAAAAGCCACTTATTAAATAATTCATAAAAACAGACTGTATTTCATTTTAGTTTCATGCACTCTCATACCATTATGTGGAATACATTAGGGATCTGTGCAGAGTGTGCCATTGGTTTTAGAGCAGGCAGCAGTTGTTGCAATCGTCCAACAGAGGGAAGCATGCGTCACGTCATGAAAGAGCAGCAGCTGGAAACAAGTGTGCGTCATTTCTTTTCACTTCACTTTGGCCGAGATGAAGTGATGAAACTGAGAGCCCTCTGTGGGGCCTGTTTTCCTGTTAAACATGACATATTATGCTTTATAATTTCTCTAGATTTATTGCACATGAACTGGAATGCAGACAAATCGTCATCTCTTCAGCGATATTCTTACCCAAGGGCGCTATTTATAGTAGTTTGACCTGAACACCTGCAGAACTAAAGACTACTTTTTTAGAAAAGAAGGGGAGAACAGGCCAATGGGAAGAAAAGTGAAGGAGAAAAGATATCAAAGCATCAGAAGCACCCAAAGGACCTAATGACAGACAAATGACAGAGGTAAACAAGTGCTTTATCAGTGTAGAATATCAGAGGCACTTCCCCTCTTTATCTTCCTCTGCCTTCTCAAGTCTGTCAGCACACTCGGCAGCCTTACATGGCAGTGTGTGTGAGCGGTGCAGGGGAGGAATGCGGCAGACCGGGCCGGAGCCTATTGGTCTTGGCAGATTCAAGGGTAATTTTACTACCTATTGGCGTCATGGACACTGTTCCTTTGAGACTTGAGTTTCCATTATTTAAAATGATCTGCCATCTCTCCTTCATTCATAAATCTTGTGCCATCTCTAGGTAGAGAGAGAGAGAGAGTGTGTGTGCATGTGTGCACGTGTGCGTGTGTGCGTGCGTGCATACATGTGCGTGTGTGCATGTGTGTGTGTGTGTGTCCACCCTTTCACCAAGATAACTTCATGGTACTTCTTAAGTCTGGTTACACAGATTCATGAGTCTGCATGCACATAGAATAAGCTGCATTTATTTCCTAAGACCGTCAAATGTTTCCACAGCTTGTTGCATCGCTCCCTTTCCGCACTGCAGTGACGTAGTGCACAGAAGTCTGGTTATTTTCAGCTCTTACATATCAGACGGGTGCAAATGAATTACAGTTATTATTTAAACGATGGAAACCCCAGGCCAAATTCCAGTTAGTAATAACACTTCAAATAACTCTTAATTCGCCATTTATTATCCTGTTGAGACACAATTTAGTATCAACAATATGAAGTGAGCCCTAAGCTTCCATGCTCGTTTCGCAGTCACCTGTCAGGTGCAGAGACAATGCAGAGGGAGACTGACTGAATGCAGTTTTAAGATGTTAGTGATACTTGTTTGCATGTCGGTTCATTATGACCATTTCAAAATCTCGGGATCTGAGAATTTGAAAACCAACACACACACACACACACACACACACACACACACACACACACACACACTGACATTTCTCTCTTCTCTTGCCAGCCATTGTTTACTTGCCCTTTAACAAACCCCAGCACTGGTCTGGCGTTTCTTTCCGTTCTGCATCTTTTCCTCTCACTTGATTTCTTCAGTGGCCTGTTATCAATGCCTGGAGAACCAGGGACAAGCAGAGAGTTTCTTTCCTTGACAGCCACTTTAAAGAAGTGTTTTTTCCTGCTTCTAATGGGTGACAAATCGAGTTCATAGACCAATATTTTGCCCCTTCACGTACCATAATACCATGATTAAACAACAAAAACTGAAATGTAAGGGAATGCTTGAATGCCAAAGTGAGACTTCAGAGACATGAGGTGAGAGGCACGCCAAAAGTATAATCACTTGCGTTTCCTTCCAATCAGACATATCTCGTGTTGTGTTTTTCATCTCACATCTTTTTCCAGACACACACTGTCTAAAGTTTTAGTTTCAGTTTGAGAACAGGCGTCGCTGCAACAGAACCAACAGGCTAAACATTTTGTTTACGGGCTCTGAATGTTTGTTTGAAATCAGGATAAATATCGTCCGTCTTTCCAGGAGTTTGGGAGGAAACATTTTCACATGTTTACTGATGGTGGTGCGATGGCTTACATTCCTGCATTGTGTCGAGGACACACAGGGGTGCAGAGTTCAAAATACAAATAGGTCCACATGCATTCAAAGTGGAAAACAGCTGTTGTGTTCCGCGTGCACAGGAACACACACAGAAAAATAGAGTTGGCATGTAGGAATGAACACAGACAGCATGGTTCATAAAGGTGGTATAATGGTTCTGCTGTGTTTCCAGTCAGGAGACCGGTGTTATAGAACCGTCTTGTGATTCTCTCTCGTCACAAGAGGATTGGGAAGGTGAAGGATGTTGTACGTGTGGCCGACAGTTAGAAACATCTGCTTCTATCCTTCGTGGTTTTTTGCATCATTCACCATCTCTCCTTTTTTAACAATACAATCTGGATTTAAAAGTATATATATATATTATACTCTTGTTTAGCTTGAAGAAAATTCAACACTCGAGCAGGTACCATTTCCATTTAACGTCGGTACACTGCACACATAATTAGCCCATCTGTTATTTCTGTCTGAAATAAACCTTTGCACTGCTGCACAGCTAAATTAATGTTCTAAAGTAATATTGCTGCTTTAGCTCTAATATAAGAGCGAAACAGGGGGAAATGGAAATTAATTATTTAAGCTACAGCAACAACATATTATGCTTTATTTGTTTGACTAAAGAAACCAGGCTGAGCACTACAGAGTAATGTGGGACTGGGCAAACAGTACACATGGGTTTATCTGACCTTTGTCCCGGGAGCTAAATCCAAAATATTGAATCAATTAACAAACATAGAGGAACAATGAACCAGAAGGTATACCTATGCAAACAGAAAGGGTACAAAAACATCTTTTTAATTACCGTTATTATATTGTTTTGGCTAAAACATACAATAGCAGGTTAAAACATAGACTTAACTGTGTAATAAGGGGCATAGTTTATTTATGTTTACTTGTTTTACCTCATAAACCAACCATCAAGAATAGCATACCTGCACAGGAGCGTGAGCGCCCACGCTTATAGCAACTTGTTTTGAGTGTAGTGCCATCAGAATGTAGTATTACTTCAATTTCCCAGACCTCCACTAAAATGTTCTCTGCACTGTGATAAGCAGGATAAACACTAACAGGAACCTAAACATACTTTGTTAGTGCAAAAGCATTGGTAAACTTCTGATGTCATCTCCAAGTACCTCAACCGTACACGTCTACCAGGCTCCCAGTCTTCCAGGTCAAAGCTATTAGCGCTGACCTCCCCACATTCCCCCAGGCCCTAATGTTCATGTTCCATGTGGTTTACCTAATCTTAGCTCAAAGGTTGCAGTAGCAGAGGGGCACAGCGCTTGTTGATATCGAGGCTGGGATTTGTACCTCTTGGTGGTCTGCGCGCATGACCACAGCTAATAATAGTTTGTTTTTTCACTGAACAAACCTTTCGTGGAAGCGATTTAAAAATTCTTGGTATGGATGATTGTTAGTGTCCTGGTTTCAAGGTTTTTATTGTCCAAATATCAAACAAAATAGGGGACATACCACATGGCGACGTGTACATAAAAACCAGCATTTACTCTGTGACAGCCCTGAGACACACTGAATGAGTCGTTTTGTAGGTAAACACGAGGGGCACTCTTCTGATTGACTGTACAGCATGTCGGTGGAGGAAGGGACAAAAGGTCCCCTGGGCTCAGATCCACGTGGGACACAGCCAGGCCAGTGAAATGCTAAATAAGTACCGTGTAAATATTTACTGAGCGGAGAAAGAGCGGGCCTTTGGAAGAGTCACTACGATATCTATTGACAAACAAGTGAAAGAACTGAACATGAGGTTTTTTTCTGCTTGTGCTGCTAGAAATAACAACCACATTATGGAAGTCAATATAGGATTGCTGCAAAAGGTTAAAAAAGCATAAGACAGTGCAGACAGGACCTTTTTAATTTAGGAAGGAATTCTTGTCACTTGTGAAATGGGAGACATCCGCTTGTGTTGTCTGAAATAGATCTTTGCTTTTGATTTGGCTGCTTAAAAAGGAAGAGGAATGCAGAGAGTGTCTTTGTGCACGAGGGGGAAGAAACCTTAACAAACTTTAATCTTTATCTAATAAGCTTAAAGTAACTCATTGTTCGTGCTCTCGGGCAAAACTAAGATATTCGTTCTAATGCAATAAAAGCTACCACAATGGTCCTCTCATATTCTCTTTCCATTATTCCACCCAGCTCGCTCCACTCGGGCTCTTTACAACCAGCTTGGCTTTAACAGTCTTAACACATTAAAAGAAGTTATGGCTCTTTTAAAGAGAGCACATGCACACACATGCACGTGCACCATCTCTGAGCAATTTGAGCTGAGATTAGCATTTACTGTACTTCCTGCATTTTATATTGTGAGGGAGAATAATTTCGCTTTGCTATGTTACACCTGGCTGATACACATATGAAAATGAATTAGTTAGTTCAGTTATTGTTGGTTTTCTTGCACAGTGGTGGATTTATAAAACACCAAAACTGTTTTCAGTGGTGATCCATTGGTCAAACAACGTAGACATTTTGTCGGCTGACACGTCCGAAGTCTCACAACCCCCCAGGGGGGAAACCACTGTATCATATTTAAGTCTCTATCAATACTGTTGATTTGTTGCTATTAAATGAGCCTGTTTGGATGTTTAGAATAAATTAACATATTTGGAGGAACTAGCACACATGTTAGATTTTTGCGTCACTTTTACAGGAGAAAAGGTTGTGAGGACGAGGACCACCTGATGAGACTGGTTTCTGAGTTTTGGCTGCGGTTTCTCAGCCAAACCAAACCAATTGAAGACCAGGACGGATCAGCTTAGCCTGAAATTGGATATTCTGTCGCAGCATCCAGAGCTGAGCCCCCCCCACAGAGTGGATGTTCCAGTCCTGAACGGGGATTTTTCTTACATAACATTTTAATGAGAAAAAAGAACCAAAAACCAAATTCAGATGTAGTCCGTTTATGATATTCTCTTTGGGCTAAGGAGTAATGCTAATTTATTACTGCAGGTATTAAAATGGCATGTTAAAGTTGCATATAGAACTCACACACACTGCTCAGTTTATTCCTTACATTCTTGCTCTTCTTCATGTTTTCCTATTAGAGCTCATTGCAACCGACTAGACAGGTCACTGCTGCTATGTGACCTTTCTAGTCGGGGGGGGGGGGGGCAATGGTCAACAGGACTCTTGTTTACTAAATATTCCAAACTGAAACGTGTTCATTGGATATTCTGGCTCTGCAGATATAACCAGTCCCATTGACAGGAGGGGGAAATGTCATTCCCAGTTGAGCAACTGTGATGACAAATATTCATGTTCTGGGAAGAGCGATCGCTTTCTGGTAATCCATACAGAGATGTTTTATTATAACTAATTGCCAACAGAAATAACTTATTACACCAATTCTTTTTCTCTTCCCTGCTAAAAAATCCAGAAGAGGATAAAAGTAGGAACATGTGCATTTTCACTGTCATTTTCATAATAAATGTGTGTAGGTATAGATAAATGGATTGGTTGTGTATTATGGAATTCATTTCTGTTTTGTTATATTGCCGTAAAAAAACTATAAATTAAGAATCACATAGACTTATGGAAAGAGCCGTCCAATAAAAACAAATAAAGATTTTCATTGTGTGTCTCGGGAAATTTAACCATAGTTTAAGGGTGTACAACTTAAAATGCTGCTGTGGGTTAAGAGCAATGTCTGCAGGATTAATTCAAGATCATTTCCAAAATATAAATGGATAAATGTTCTGGCATTTCCCCCGTGAAAAGAAATCTCTTCATCAATGCAAACCTGGTATCTCACTGTGACCTCACAAGGGTTCAAAGCTTCCCACGCTAATCCGTCTTTGCCAGGGAAGCTCCCACGTCCCTGAAACAAAACTCATCCTGTAATTGCGTCTTTCTCACTCTCTTTTTCTGCCATTAAAACACTCAGTAGGCTCCAGAGGGACTTTAACACGTTTAACAATGAAGCTAGCATTAATCCAACTTGTATATTTGTAAACAGTTGTTGGCAGTTTGTGATTTATTTGAGGACGGGTTGTTTTGCGCTACCTGAACTTGTTATGCTGTGAACTTTGTGTGAAGGAGTGTGTGTGTGTGATCTTTCTGTTTCCAGTAAATCTTGATATTGCTGTAATATGCATGAATCAGGGTAGTCGCTTTTAAACTATAAGAAATTTCTTCCTGCTGGATTCCCACGGTCAAACAGTGAATGTGCACACACGGAGGTTTCTGGTTATTTGTAACTATGTTCACAGCGTAACAGATTGCTTCCCCTGCAGGACACGTTCTAAAGCTGTTTTCAGACAAATACTGAACTTTCTGTTTCTCAGAGCGAAAATGGCTCGGTCGATTTCTCTGGAGAATGTCTGAGAGAGCTGATGTGAGAAATCAGGAAAATGTCACAGCGAGCAAGTGGACTTGTTGATGAAAAAAAAGAATACATATAGTGATTTAACAAAAGGTGTCATACACGGTAGAGATAGATAAGATGCCAACAAAGATGATAGAAAGTTGCATTTGGAGATAAGGACCAACGCCGAATTCAATGTGCTGTAAACAAAAAATGATTTCCAGTGTGGAAGTTAAATGTCAAGTCCTGCCTCCTTCGTGCTCCGCTCGGGCACTAGTGAACTTATCTGACCCCATGAGTGACGGATCGAGGACGTTGCAGCCTGAGCCTGGAAATTGTGAGATGGGACATTGTTTCAATTACCATCAACGGCAAAAGCTAATAACATTAACATGACTAATACAATAACGCACATGAGGCACATCATTGGTAACCAGCCTAGGGGAATACACAGCCGTTACAACAGCAATCTACATTTGATGATGTTGTACTTTCGTAGGACTTGACAGCCTGATGTCACGGCATTTAGTGGCCAGACCTTTTTCAGCAGACTCAGGCTCTCTGCCCAGCTCGGTGCCCTCCCATGTATGCAGTTGGGTAAATGAAGTGACAGAACTTTGGATGCAACAAGACCCTCTCCTGACATGCACCTAATCCAAGACAGGATCCAGAAGGCTCCCTATTTCACCGTCCCGTCTTGTGTGTGTTTGAATCGAGACGTTTACAGCGCTCGTTGCCATAGCAGTGTTGTGTCTGAGTCGGGGGGCTTGGTTACACAAGTGCAGATGGATAGTTTCTAGTATCTAAATACACACACACACTTGCACAAACACAAAGCCATCTTTCATTGTCTCCGACTCACAAATGTTTAGAGATACCAACCTTAAACTAGATGTTACCTGCTCTGTATGCCAGTTCTATCAAATGAGCACGAAATCTGAACACTTGCTCACTTCTTCCACCACAATAGGATTGCGCATAGGTTGAAGTTAGTTGTCACTGTGAAAAAATTTACATCTTTAGTGGTAAAGTTCCAGCTTTAAATCCCGACACGCACAAAGAAGTGTTCTCCATTGAATCTTGATTAGATAACTATCCAATTGAATCTTCCAGTTCAAAGCTTTGTCCAAATTAGCAAAGATTAGTGAGTGTTCACTTTCTTATATGGGCGGCTGTGGCTGAGGGGTAGAGTGGTCGTTCTCCAACCTGAAGGTCGGCAGTTCAATTCCCAGTCTGACCCATCTGCATGCCGAATTGTCTTTGGGCAAGATGCTGAACCCCGAATGGCCCCCCATAGAATAACAAAGTGCTGCTAATAGATGCAGAGTATGAATGTGTGTGTGAATGGGTGAATGTAGAACTGTACTGTAAAGCGCTTTGAGTGGTCATCAAGACTAGAAAAGCGCTATATAAATAAAAAAACATTTATCATTTATATTTCATGAGATTACTAGATTGTGTCACTCAGTAATTCCAATATTAGAATAAATGTGTATTTTTTGATGTAGCAATAAATGTACTAGAGAACTTTCTTTACAATAATTACAAATACCGGTCTCACTTTTAAAGACGGAATATTTTTTACAGGCTCATTCTGTCTAATCCCGCTATGTTCTGTCTGAACTAAAAATTGAAATAAAATCTTGAATTACCTTTTTGTTGAAGTTTTCCATGGTCACTTTATTGCTGATGTCGACTTCCTGCTGTGATAACACCGCATTTAATCATAGAGCGATATATCACAGTGGTCCTCTTTAGCTTGGCAGCCGGACGGTATTTATTTCACCCTGCTATTATTCACTTCCAACAGTAAGATAAGCTGTTTAACAGGACAGAGCACTTTTCTTTTATTTTGTTTTTATCCTCAAAACTACAATTCTAAAGTTGTGGTGTTTTATTTAGAACAGTTTGCTCATTAACCAACTCACACAAGATCTATTTTATGTGTTTTTGACCCAGAATGTTAATGGTATACTTCCAAACATAAAAGTTGCGCTACTTCTTTTTTTTAAAGATTTTACAATAGACAATTTGCTTTTTTTGGTGCTTATCCATCAGTTTACATTTGGTATTTCCATTAACATAGAAATTAATGACGCTATGACAACAACAATTTTGATTTTTTAAAGACATTGAGGCTTCACCTACACTGCTACATTTTAGTTGAATACTTCCTGATTATTAGTCAAAACTTGACCAGCAGCAGTGAAGCAAAACATTGTAAACAGTTCCTCGTTCCTTGTATTTTCTATAGCTAGTCCGATTTAACACCGTAACACAGTAACTGCGGTGTTACATTTAACTTGTAACACCGCAGTTACAAGGGTGTTATTAAGGACGCAGATTATAACTGATAAGAAGCTAAGATCTTTGTGTGGACGGGGTTTTAAAATGACAACATATTAGTACTGGTGCAGCCTGAGGCTAATGCTTTTGCAGTATATAACAAATTAAATTAGCCCTGTAAATTTGACCCCAGCTTAAAGTAGAATTCGCAGGGAACAGATGCTTTAATCTCATCTGTCACTCCACAAATAGAGGCCAGCAGAGAAGTCAGGCTGCCGTGCATTGTTTACTTCCACTGGGGAGGCGAAGCACGACCTTTACAGGAGCGGGTGCGTGACCCACATAATTCTCCAGCTACCGTGCTCGTAATCTCATTTGCTGTACGTCTCCCTTCCCTCCTGAAAGCCATACGTCTCCCCCTGACACTCAGCTACTGCGGGTAGAAAACAAGTGCGTCATGCCTGTATCCGATCAATTTTACAATAAACACACTTTACAACATTATTAAATGACAGTTAAACAATCTGATGTCATTTATTGTAAGACGATAAAGTAAATACTGTATCAACACTGGCACTACAGCTGCAGTTACCAGGCGAGGTACCAAAGCAACAAAACAAATCAGGCTTTGAAAAGACCATACAAGGTCCGAATGATGACCTATTGGTTTACGCACACCTCTGCGTCATAAGAGGGGTTCTCAGATGTTTTCATGCACCTGGATTTCATGAATTAATATCTAGAAATAATAGCCACATTAATATTGACAGTGTAACTGACCAAGGAAGCATGAGTCACTGGTTTGAAAGTGGAAAATCCATCGTCGGCGCTAATAGAGTCTGGCTGCAGCAGTTTGCAACCTATGGTTCAATCGTCAGCTCTCTAGGTTATTGAAGCTCAATCATGCAGTTCATGTAGGCACTGTAGCATAATATATATGCATACGTCCCATTGTGGCTGCAGCAAATTGGGAGTAATGGGCCCACTGATGCTCCTGGTGATAAATCTGTGCATAGCCACCCCCTCTGGAAAGATCCGTGAGGCAGCAGCCATTAGAAGTCCAAGCAGAAAGGTCATCGGCTTGTCAGGGAAAGTCAATAACGTTCTAATGGATAGCACCAGTTTCAACACTGGGCATAACATGACTGTGTTTTCAGAGCAGTTCCCAGATGTGACGTCTTAGCAGCATTGTTCATGAACATCTTGTGACATTGCAAGAACTTGTGCAGGAAACAGCCATCTCCTGAGCAGGGCTGAGTAACAAGAGGCAGACGAGAGTCACACGCACACACACACACACACACACACACACACGTACGTGGGAACAGTGCACCACTTCTATTGTGCAGCTATTGAGTCAGAATCCTGTGTGAAGGTCATTGAGTTTATATGGAGATATAACTGAATGTTGTGATTTTGCCATTGTACTGTGTGTGTGTGCGTATGCGTCTGTGTGTGTATGTGTGTGTGTGTGTGTGTGTGTAAAAGTGTCTGCAATCCAATTACACAAGCTCGGACATTCTCAAAGAATCACACACACACACACACATAATCTTTCCTTCGTCCTTGACAGTTGTTGAAGTTTATTTCCCCCCAAAATCTCTTCATTTGTGGTCAAAGTTGAAAAATATTTCCTGTCACATAAATTGAAACATATAGAAATATTATGACAAACACAATTATGAAATCAATCATCAAAGAAAAATATCAGGTATGTTTTCTTAATGCTCTTAGAAAACAAAGGATGAACTCTGAGGTACACCAGCAGACCTGATTAAAACCTACTTGTTATCCTTATGAATAAACCATATAAACCCTTTTTATAGCTTCATGACAACCTCACTTGACACCAGCTTCATATATGGATTATATTGGCTGATATTGATTACAGCTCCCCCGCTGAGCTCAGCTATTGCTTTTGCGATCTCTCCCCCAAGTTTCTTTGTTGAATCATCAGTTTGTGCCTTTATTAAATCTTTTTTCTCGATATTTTATTGTGTTTTCTGCCTCTTACAAAGATCCCATTGTTCCTCCAATGCCTCTCAGAGGCAGAGCCCAGTCCTCTTTTCTTGTCTCCTTTTTTACTTTATTTTCTCTCACCTCTCTGGCCGAGATCTGAGAGAAAGTGCAGACTCTTATCAGGGGCAATAAATGGCCGACCTGTGTTCAGTTGTTGGCCTGGTTTACTAACGTGTGTCCTGCACTCATGTGTTTTTCACATTTAACTTAGAAAAAAGGATAGTACTGTATTTTCGCAAGTATTACAATCGGGCATGTGGAAGCACATAGGACCATGTGTTCCCTGACTTTGAGCCCATGTTCCCTATGGGCTTGTATTTATCAAGGCTCTGACAGTCGGAGGGAAAACTAGGACTAAAAATAAGTTCAGTTTGGGAGGTAGCTTAACTTTTGTCATGAAGCTCAAAACACTCAGAACTGTGAATTTAATTAGTTGGATCACCATCATGCAACTTTTAAGCCAGGATGCCTATTAATTGTTTAATCCATGTGATGCTTTTGCCTCGTCACTGGTCTGTTCTCATGTTTTCAATCATCTGTGCTTCTTAAAGGGCAGATTATCGATATAGTAATATATGAATACATAGCACTCTGCTTGTTTCTCTGCAGAAAGATTTTCTTTCTTACTACCTAGCAAATCCGCAGGTATAATAGCAAACTTACCTTGTGCAAGTGCACCCGGCTTTTAAAGAGAATGGGAGGAGTCAGTCTGCTTATTTAGTGTTACATCCAAAATATACCTATTAAGCACCTTTTTTTCTGCTGTTACACTATAAAATGTTGATTTGGGCGCATACAGGCACTGGGTTTATTGCAGCTGGATGAAGAGAACATGATATATAATCATTAAGAGGTTGTTCCTGCAAAACAGACATTGTTTTGTAAATTAAGTTAATATACAAGTCACATTGTTTTATTTGCTGATATCCACCTGTCAGGAGCTTCTGACATGTTAGTACATTAGTGCAGTTCTCCTAGATCCTGTAGTCGAAAATATATTTTTTTCGAGATGAATAAATTTCATGAAATTGAATTTCTTCACTTTTTTAGTAGTTTCATTAAACCGTCTGCTCAGTTGGCTCCTGCAGCTTGTTGTTTCCACGTGACTCACACTCTGTTAAAACACTGAGATAATGGACTGTGACTGTGATTCACATGTTGACGTGTGCCCAACCAACCTGCTGTTGTCTGCTGCCTGTTCACTGTTGAGGATAAAGCATCAAACCACGATGCTATTCTGAGAAAGGAGGGAAGGTCTGGACTGAAAGAGACATAACTGACTATTTATTAAAATCATACAATGGAAAATTACAATGTCCTAACATATTTAATGATTCATGATTCCCGTACCAACATGTGACTTTTGATAACAATACGATGTGACCCATGTTTTCATATAGCGAACACCACATTAAATCCAAATAAAAAGCACATTATGCAGTCTGGGTTGCTACGTCACATGGAGACATAATGGGAATAATTTTCTCCTATTTTTGCACTTTCTTTTCACATCCCCCATTGCTGTATGTCTGCTGTCCAACATTTTCCCTTTATTCCCTCAGTGGAAAGTTACAATAAATACAATTAAAAGAGCCTAAACTAACAAACGTTAATCTCTGTCTTCACGCAGACAGTTTAATGGACAAAATGTTCAATGAACTAATGTTCCAATCCCATTTCACCCTATTTAACTACATTCATCTTGTGTGATTAGTGTTTCACTCGACATTACGTCTGGTGAAAAAGTAAATATAACCACTTGCAATTAGTAATCAAGTTCAAATATTTATTGAAATTAAATAGGCAGAAGTTATAGTTGACTTAGCAACATCAAGCTAATAATAATTTTTATGTTTCTGTCACTGTAAAGTGTTAACCCTCAAACAGCCCTAAAATAAATGAAAACCAGCAAACATTTCCAAATCTGTCCTCACTCCATAAGGTCTATCTTACAAATGGTCCTCACAAAAAAATAAGTACACACACACACACACATTTAGTAGAGCCACACAATGGCAGGAAGCTGGGGTCCAACAGTAGCGCCAATCTAATGCTGTACTTTATGGGAATGGGAGATTGTTCAGACTCCCCGCTCGTCCGCTTGTTGTTCGAATAAAAGAAGAAACTGAGCAATGAAAAGGAAGGAAGCAGCCTGAGGGAGGTCTGATGGAGGGAAGCAGCAGGGCTTTGAACTGGTGATAAGTTTAAACACACACAGACCAAGACTCATGTCTTCACCTCTGAGGTCTTTTAGGCTGCTGGAAGGATTTGGAATCTGGGTTGGCCGGGTCAAGAATGTTTCTCGACCGTGTTTAGAATATTGTTCCTACAATGGGTTTGTTGGTGCAGAGCACAAGTGAAGAATGTAAAGTTTGTTGAGACAGAGAGACAGACATTTTTGCTCCGTCCTAGGAATCTGACCCTGATCTCCAAAGAAACACATGCACTCGCACACAACATGACTAACACCTCAACCACACACACACAATTCTCCCTTCACTACAGCTTGACTGACATGTCACCAGGCCGTGTGTGTGTGTGTCTACAAATGATTCAATGCCTGTTTTGAACTTGTTGGAAACATGCTTGCCCATATGATTACCCTCCCATGTGCAGGCATGTATCACTGCAACAAAGACACGTGTGCAGCACAGTCGTCATCACGTTAAACCTGTATCTGTGAATCTGCGCAGCCCCCCCTGCGACCGCCAACAGCACGCATCCCGTGCCTCAGGGGGCCATATCGTCATGTGGTCTTTGGCAAATTCTTTCTTTTCTTACTGTATCCAGTGAGGCATGTGAGCAGTCTATACACATAAGCATGCACACGAACAAGAACACACACAGACCAGGGTTAATTTTAGAAAAGATTCAGACTTCTCTGCTCCACTGGCCATTTCAAGGCAGTCTGGGAGTGTGTGAATTGTGTGCTTAAGTCATGTGTGCAGGCTTTTGGCCGTGGCGCCAGAAAGACAGGGAAAACAGAAAACACTGAGAAACTTGAGAATAGATGCCTCCACGCCGGCGACAGCCAGTGGTTGCAGGCCTTGTGGTTAAGGGTTGTCCGTTTCAAGAACGCCTTTAGGGAATCTCTTCATATTTGCTTAGAAACATTCAGTTGGATTCAAGGATGAACTTTATTCGAATTTGGAGGTCAGAGGTGAAAAGTAATGGTCACTGGGACCTCCCCGGAAAACCTCCTAGGAATTTCTTTAAATTTGGTACAAAAGTTCACTTGCACTCAAAGATGGAATTAGAAATTCTAGGTCAATGATCAAGGGCACAGTGTCGTGTTATTTGAGGAATTTCTTCAGATTCTGACCAGTTGTCACGTCAACACAAAGGTTAATTGATTAGATTGCATTGGTCGAAGGTAAAAGGTCACAATGACCTCATATGAATCTTGGTGAAAGATATATGCAACATTCTCTTATTACTGTAGCAGTCTGTCGTAGGTGAATTTGTGTGAGTGTTGATGAATTTGAACAGTATGCCTTCACCTCTATGAAGAAGGCAGACACACTTCCCTGTGTGTGTATCCATGTGGCACTCATCCATCTGGAACATGGCAGTCTAGTGTGAATGAGCGTCCAGTCCTTACATGCAGACAGCTAGTTGAACAAAGGCCGACCTGACAAGCGTACGACCCCCCCCCCCCCCCCCCCCCCCCCCCGATTGGGCTGAATGTCCCTGGAGAGGAGAGGGAAAGGCTTGTCCTGTTTTCCAACTGGTGTTACACCTTTTTTAGGGGAAAGGCTGTGTGATGGCTCCACAGATTTTTGTTGTCCCTTTGGAATGAGTGATTATGAAGTTTTTTGATATCCCTGATGATCCTCAATGATTTAACCCCTACTCATGCAACCGAACATGTGTTTGTTGCTACTTTTCAAGGGACAAATATCATATATTTGGATTGTAAATGGTAATTTATTCTGCAGAATGAGGTGAACAACTACAATGCCTCAGCCTTTTGGTTTTCATATCCACAACACGGGTGATTTTCTCTCGAACATTTCTTTTATGTGAAAAACCTCCGGCATAAATAGTCGTCACCAAATATCATTGTATTGTCTTCGGTTAGAATTGTCACATACCTGAGGAACCAACTTATAAATATATACCAAGTCTGTTCGTGCTAAAATAACCCCCCCCCCCTTCACATACACACACATGCACCCACACATACACATTATAGTGTGACAGGTCTTTATACCGATCATCAAGCAGCTATAAATATATTTGTTCCTTTTCTTAGCTTGTGCTCATTTTTAGACAGCTCCTACATAATGTACACCCACTCACCTTACACAGGCAACTGTTACTGCAGTGCATGTTTTCTCTGGGGTGAGGAGTGTGGACTTATCAAGGATTGTTGGGACAATACACTCAGGGTTATTTTATTATCTCTTTTTAATCATCCAGATGGAACCTTTTAATTTTTCAAAGAATGCTTCAGTCAACGGTGTCAAAGGCTGCCGGCCATGAGGTCAAGGAGCAGTAACACTGTGTTCGCCCACATCAGCATCGGACAAGGTCTAATTCACAAACCTGTGACTAAAAGGAATTTATGAAAACCTTGTCAAAAACACAATTGATTACTTCAGTTCTGCTGAGAGAGGGATGGCTGCCAAGCTCTGTGTGAGGGATGGTGGAGGATGATCTTAAAATATTTAGGGACACGACCAGGTAAAATATAAAATTGTATGATATAATATTCTTATACTTGCAATGAAATTTGAAAGGCCTCAGGGCTTCATTGAGGAGGTAGATTTTCTTATTCTGTATCATAATGAGTCGAGGATGGATCAATTCCCAACCGAGACAGAAAGCAATGAAAGAGTTAATGTTTCATATCTTGTGGAGCGGTTTCATCTAATGGCTTCACATCCCTTTGTGCTTTTTCTGTGGTCTTTCCATTAGTCAGTCGCTTAAAAAGCTCAATACCTGTGATTTATTGACCAGTATCAATAACCATACAAAAGCACCATGGGATGTTACTGTGGGCAGCTGGTACATATTATGTGGCTCGATGTACATGGATGGATAGTTGTCCTGTGAGACTAAACATTAGTGTTTAAATACAATAATAGTCCAATAACCTCAATGTGCATGGACACACTCTTAATGTATGCAGGCACAAATGAATGAGCAGAGGCATTCACACACAAATACATTAGTATGCATCCATGTGATGCATTTTTAGCTCAATACAACACAATTTCAGAAAACATGCAAATAGACACAGTTCATGAAAACCTCCTTGGCAACACAGCTGCAACATTTTGAAGAAACCATTACAATACTGAAGTGAGGAGATCAAGTGGCTTATTACAGCCCTCAAACTCTTCTTTATCCCTCATAATGACATATTCAAAAGATTTGTCATTAAAAAGTTCTCCCTCATGGAATTTAAATAGCTTGAATATAACTGTATAATTTCCTTCCTCATTAAAGAGGGAAATACTCGGTCATGGTTTTCTCACTCTAGATATGTTTCCCATCATCTAAAAGGCACCACGGAGGCAAACCTGATTTTCATCAGTGTGGGACTTTTAAATAAGCACACCATGGATGCATTTCATCACTAGAGAGATATGCAGTTCGGAAAAAAACTGCCAAATACTGTGTATTCGTAATAAAATGATTAACACACCTTAAAATCAGTCTGACGTGTGAGTTTCAGCCATTTTCTCATTCACACATCACAGTAAAATGAAACTGAATAACAATGACAGACAACACATGGTGTAAGTTTCAACAGCAGCAATGTGTGAATGACTTATTCTGGGCTGTTAATAATCCTTATATATCTTTCTTGGGTGGGGCCGTAAAGTTAACTCACAAGTGCTCTTACTTGTCAATGCGTCTTAAGCCTAAAACATGCTTCTGCGTTTTCACGGGCCCGTAAGCGCAAGAGCCCTTCCGGGTCCCTTACGTGCTTATGTATCCCTCCTTACGTGCTGACGGGTGTCGACCCCCTTTTCTAAAATTTACGGCAAAGCTCCGCAAGCTCACTCAGCCCGCAAGGCTGTGATTGGTCTGCTCCACATCCCTTCTGGAGCTGCATTTCCGGTTTCATGCCCCATAATACCGGCAGAAATCACGGAAGATTTAGAAGAACGAATATGGACCAAATAGAAGAGCACTTGGCAGAAGATATCCGATAGTATGATCACTTGTATAACCTGTCATTGACTGGCGGATTTGTCCGCCAGAAAAAGGCTACGATGAGCCGCAGTGGCTATGTAAATAAACAATCGACGAAGAAGAAAGAAGGCGTCTCTAAGGTCGTCTCGACAAAAAGCATTACTCCGCCTAGTGTTCTGGCGCGGAATTGCTTTGTAAGACGCGCAACGGTTGGGGAAGCATGAATGAAAACGAGTCTTGCGCCACAGCGGCGTGAAAAGACGCAGACGCAGTCGCAGAAGCATGTTTCAGGCTTTAGACAGAGCTCTCCAGGATGATCACTTCAAGTGACCATGCATGGTACAGTGATAGTGCTGTGATAAGTCCAACGCATCCACGCGTTGACCAGAAGCAGCCATATTTGAGATATGCAGTTCAGTGGATGTGTTGCCCCAGACTGTTGTTCAATGGTGGCTGTCTTATGTTTCTGAAGAATTCGATTTTCCCACATCTTCAGTAATACACTCGCAGTTTGGGAACCGATCGATGTGATGACCGGTTTTTGAAGAAACAAACAATTACAGACAGTTATTTTATGTTCTCTCCAACGTTAAATCATGTCTCCTTTGGAATGTATTGTAACTGACTGAATACAAGCAGCCGGAAAACACAAACTCTGCAGCCAAATGTAACAGAGCAAGTGAAGGCAATAGGGCCCTTAGTTCCCTAAAACACTGTCCTTCTTCGGAAGGTTGAAACTCATTTGTCCCTTAAAGACATAACCCCCCCCTCCTCAATGTGTCACCAGCTGTGGCCAGTATCCAGCTCAGGTTCAACTGTGGGTTCCTGTAATACAATGGCTCATTATTTAGAGCCACACACACACACACACACACACACACACAAACACATACAATTGGGCGGCTTCAGGCTATCAGATTAGTGGAGATTGACCCCTTCTCCACCCTGAAGCAACTTCCCTTTTTCCCTTATCCAATCAAAATGGAGGGTTGGCAGAGAGTGTAACGTGAAACCGGGGTCTCGGCTCAACACTTCAAACCTTAGGGCACAGTTGGAGGCCTACAGAAACAACAGCCGTGGTCTTTCACGCTCTCTCTCCACTCTCGCAGATTTTCACTTACTTTGTGTCACCCGGACACACACACACAGTCTACAAACACGCTTTGATTCAGTGGGATTTAGACACACACACACACACACACACTTTGTGTTGTGGGACATTCACTGTGGACGCCTGCTATGGATTAACCTTCTCGGCCGAGGAGTAGTCTCGGTCTGTAGCTGGGCGCACCAAGGACCAGTGTGCTAGGTTGTCATTGCCTGTTGGAGCTGGTGGAAGCTAGCCACCATGTCTGCGTGAGGCCACAAGGCCCTCTCTCTGTGCGGAGGCTGGATGATGCAGTGTGTGCTCTCCTTCCTCTCCCCCCAGCTCAGCTCCGGATCCCCCTGTAGCTGCGAGGTCGGCCCTGAAGGGACAAAGAAGAAGAAATCCAAGAACCTGTAAGTTCTCAAATATTTCTTTGTTTGTGTCATGTGTGGTCATTTATACTTTTATAATCTCGTATTTGAACCTGCACGTCAAAGCTTTTAGATTCAACATTTTAAGTCAATTAACAGTTTTTTATTCTATGAAAAATAAAGCAGGGGAATGACAACTGCATGTGTATTTGGTGAAAGGGTTCAGTATTGACACCCTGCTTTAACATTCTTTATTTTTGAGAGGATGTCATCACTTGTGTCCAAACTAATGGGGAATGCTAATGAGTTCTTTAATAGTGGCCCATGGGGGGTTAATGGATATATCAGGACTTATTCTGACAAAGTGTTGATATGGGGGTGATTAGATTTCGGGCTGAAAGATGTTGGGACATGTCAACACTGGGACGGTTACATTTGAAACCTCTGTCCTTTGTCGTAATTTAATTTGGAACCATAAAGGAGATCAATGTTAAATTCTTGATTGTTTTCGTCTGATGCAAACATTGTTACACGCAAGTATTCCGTCTCTTATTATGGTCTGTACGATGCAGGAGCACGTCGCATGCTTAAGGTGGCAGCAACAGTTAAAGCTAATCATTTTACTCGGTTCGTAATCTACTTAATGATGTGGTAAATGATGTGTGTGCTCCTGAGGAGTGTGCGACCATGTGGGTCTCTCACATTCTCAATGGTGGTGGAAGTAAGGGGTGTGTGTGTGTGTGTGTGCATTTAGAGTGTCTGTGTGTGTGTGTCAACGCCTCGGTGATTCATCAGCTGTTGAATGAACTTTATTCACGCTCCTGTTCATCGAGATGAAAGCACATTTCACACCGCGAGGACAATAAAAACCTGCTCCCAGTCCCTGGGCCTGATGGCTGCTCGCTCGTCAGCACGAGCTGTTGTGTAGTTAACCAGCAGATTAAGTGATTAAGATTCCACAGACCTTTTTTCTCCCGAGTCCTCGAATATCACCATCACATTGTATTTTCTTTAATTAAAACAAACAACAATATGGAAATGTTTTTTGGGCATTTCCTCTCAATAGAATCTTGCATATAGTAGCCTATATGTGTTTTATTTGTGTCTTTTTGCAGAAATTAGAGAAAAATACCCAGATCTATGATTTATTGTCACCAAAACACATTTTGATGTAAATGAAAATAATTTGTGTTTCTTTATAGTAACACTTAACAGGATTAACAGAGTTGATTCCTTATTTTTCAAAAGGAAATATAAGTTTGTATTTGATAGTTTTTATAAACAGAACTGAAATGCACTAAGGCCACTCAAGAAACATTTAAAGTTAAATGATCCACGTTTTTCTTGGGATGTGCAACAAATTACCTATAGTCATGAATATCAGTAACGAACCTCCACAAACCTTCATGTAAATTCGTTGAGTAGTTTTTGTGTAATCCTGCAAACTAACAAACAAAGAACACTTTTATGTTAATGACCTGTAGTGTGTAAATGACAATTTCAGTCATACAAGCATTTATTGACATGGGTGATAGTTAACAGTGATTCGCTTACTAGCAGTTCACAAACACGGATCACGATATTAACTCCTCTGATACAACACATCACTGTGTCATGTAAAAAATACTCTCAGAAACATTAATTCAAAGTGTCTAGATATGGAAAACAGTTTGTGCCAACCAAATTATTCTATCAAACTAATAAATGTGTTATGATTTGAAGTCCTAATCCTTATATCCTCATTTAAACACAATATATTGAATGGATTGTGTAAACATCCGGATGCTTTGCCAGGTGCGGGGCCCGTCATCCTTCAATGGGTTCATCTGAACAAGCACAGATATGACAGTGATGAAGGCTGAGTGGAAGAAAACGTGTTGTCTTCTCTAGATGAAATTAACTCCTGTCATTGATATAACCTTCCTCTGTCACCATCAGCCAATATGATGATAACCCACTAACCTTTCAGCGTGATGGAAACTCGACATGTTTACCAACTTGGCTTCTGTATTTTTCCGTTATATTCTCAATATCATGAGCGTGTTGTTGTTTCTAAAGCCCTTTCCATTACGCTGCATTGCAAACTTACTCAAGGAGCAATAATCTATTCCATCATATTAAGTAACACAAACAAACATACACTGGAGCACAATATCTTTCCGGTGTAACTCAGAGGAATACAAATGCAATATGTTGCTCCTATAGATGGAAATCTCCGGCTATGCTTTGTAACCAGGCTTGAAGGAAATTAAATTATTCCCTCCAGATGTCCGAGACTGATCTGTAACTTATAGAAAAGAGCAAATGTAGATGTGTATCTGTTGGAATCATGATGAGGTGTAGCCATTTGTATTTAAAGACGCACCCTGACCCTTGACCCTGTGGGTTCTGGAGCGTGTTCTCCAGACTTAGCACTAGATATGGGTTAGTCTATATAAAAAAGAACTTGCACTAGATATTAGATGTTATAGATTATAGTCAGTATAGAACTACATTGTTTTCTTCTTTTAAATGGATATATTTCTTTTTGGAGTAGTTTCAGTATGTCATTAGAATAAATACTTTTATAAACAACCCTCTTCTTTCCTTAATCATCATAATCATCGCCTGTGATTTATTTGTCAACAAGAATCAGGTTTCAATTAGGAAGACGTCAATAAACAACAAATCTGTTACACTTTTACCCGAAGACGTGAATTTGTGCTTCCATGTGAAAGAATATAAGAAGGCTCCTCTTTGAAACTTCCTGTCTCTGCTGCTGCTACGCAGCACTTGGCCACAGCACAGTGAATTCATTGTTTCATCCTCATTCATGCATCATTCACCACAACACACTCTGCTCCTTGACTTCCTCAGCATTCCTTTACTTGTTTTAGCTTTTCTCTCGGCCCCTCATTCTTCTCCCCATCTCCCGTTTTGCACTTCTCGCTGCCACGGCCCTGTTTTCTGGAACCAGCACAGCTGTTTTCCTGGGATTGTTCACATTAACTGTGCCTCCCCCCCTCAATTACCTCCTTTTGTTTTCACTCAGTCCAGGTGTTCTGCTTCCTCAAGCAATGAGACCCAGCACAACTATACTCTCCCAAAATAGCAATAAACTCATGCACCATAGTCATATGTGAAGAAATGTGAGCTTTTCTATCAATTTATTTAAGGCTCTGAGGATGATAATAGAAAAAAAACTTTTCTTTTTTGATTTTACCACCAAAGTTAATCCATCTTTGTGCCAAATATTCACAAGATTTTGTTTCAAATACTTCCAGTTGCAGATCCCAGGTTGTTTTTTTTTGTTACCAAGGTTTATCTAATGGTCTTTTCTGGTGTCACAGTGTGCCAAGGTGAATATTCTATATATAGTTGTATACAGTATAAAGACCTGTAGAAGTTCCCTGAAACTGGAATTCATCAGTCTCCTAAATACAAAGACTCAGAACAAACAGCTGGACGTTGCCTGTAGGTTTAAATGACTGGGACTTCTGAGCAATCTGTCAAACTAATGACACCTCTTGATGAGCGACAGAGGAAACAGAAGTCCAGATGTCTTTGACTGAGACTAAAGTCAATGCCAGAGGTTAACTTCTGTCCTGCTGTGGTTACCTGGGCTGTTTGGGAGTTTTGATTTGTAGTTCAGCTTCAGCTGCTGATAGCGCCACCACAGGGCTAAACACATTTACTGCACACGATCAGGCAATATTATACTAGTCTATTAGTGATATTATTTCCCACTGATACAGCTCTGCATTCTTCAGCGTGATACAGATAATTTCAGGGAAGAACTTGGTTCGATAGGATGTTTCCCATGGAGGCTGGTAGCTCGTAGCTTGTTGGAGTTGCTTCCTGCAGCAAATGGGATTTTGAAAACAGTAACAGGCAGGAAGTGGAAGAGAGGGGAAGGCAAAATGGTGTGAGACATTCAGCCAATGGCATCCTTAAAACCACAGTCTACGTCCAGTGAATCAGACAATGTGAGTACAGTGGCTGATGTCACCCTGAGCTGTGATGAGGGGTGGGCTACAAAGGGCTGCTGACCCAACTCTCTTATCTAATGCCACTACTCCATATTCTCTCAATGTTCAAACTTGAGGTTTTCAGGCCCAGCCGGTGCTCAAGTGACCTTATTTATGGATGTTTATCAAACTTTGCACAGCTCCCTCTGGAGACGTAAAATACTTTCTTTTTTTAAATGGGCAGTAATACTGTCACACAAAGAGTTTCCCTTTAGTTTAGTCCCCACGATAAATCAAGCATTTCTGGCTGAGGTTATGACACAATGTTTAATACATTACAAAGCCGTCATTTTTTTCTTCCTGATTGGGGATCAGATCAGATTTTATTCTGACAAACTAAAAGCAAAACACTTTTAAGACTTAGTCGTAGTAATGTCTTAATATGAATCAGTTCAATAAGGTTTATTGAAAACAGGAATCCAGTGCATAGAAGCCATATTTTGAGACAGGATCATAAACAGGTCATCCCTTTTTTTTGCTGAAAAAGACAAATGTCATCTCAACTTACTTCCCCATGAAAAAAAAAAATTGCTCCTGCCCCAGTGGAAGGAATCTACCCGGTCCTGAAAACCGTATGGTGATTGGGTGAGTCCCGGGTCCGCCTCCCCCCCAGACCCCTCAGGACTATATAACGCTTCACCAGAGCCTCTCAGGGGTTAGAGGAATGTGATTATTAAACAAACCCTTTGGGCCTCGAGCACCGGGACTCTTGACACATGCTTACATGCTGTCAAACACAAGCTGGCACCCATGTTTCTCGCCATGGTCGATATCTCAGAAAAGTACCTGGAAAGGTAAGATCGAGGCAGTGGATGTGCGTGTGTGTGTGTGTGTGTGTGTTAGCTCTGCTACTCATGATGAAGAATTAGAAACAGGGTGAGGAAGGCATGAGTGCGTGGGGGCTGTTTGTCATCCCCCAGGAGTAGTTGCTCTGGAGCGGGAAGGAAACTATCTGACCTCTACGTGGATCTCATTTGACAGTCGCAGTGAGGGAACAGAATCCCCCGTGAGGCTGAAGGCACTCTGACTATTTTAGAGGAAGAAGCTTTAATTTCTAACTCGAGGCTGCCCCTTTTTCTTAATATACGCAGCCTGGATTTCAGGAATAGCGTTGCTCATGTGGTTTTTGCAGGAAGGTGAGGTTTGTCAGAAATAGAGCTCTTTTTTCAGCCCTTGATTGAGGGAGACTGTGAATGTGACTGTTATATTTATGGACAAAATTCAGGTCAATTCCCTTTTTCACTGTTCTTCTAGGAATATCACAGTCACTCGCTTGTCATTTTTAGATCTGCAGAGAAAGGCATGCCTCCCATTTCCTTATTGCGTTACGTCTCGTGGACACATCACATCTCGGGACTGTTTTTGTTTACACACTCACAATTTGTCCCCACAGCCCTAATAGTGTTAACGCTATTTTTAGTTTTAGAGACACACTGTCACAACCCTTGACCCATTATACTCGCACAGGCAAAGATGCACAAACACAGTGTTGTTTGTGTGTTTGTGTCCTGTAGTGACTTCGGAGGCAAACAGCTCTCTGTAAATAGAAAGTGGAAGAGGGAATGAAAAAAAAGCTTTAACATTGCCGCTCTCACCGGCTGCATAGTTCAATTCCTGCTCTGTGCTCAATGCTGCAGCCCCAGATTTCACAGGTTTACAAAGGCTGAGCTCCTCCATTGTGGGATACAAATCCTCATGTAGAAAACAGAAACGTAGGCTGACACTCCTCATCGTTCCATTCTGTACCAAAGGTTGGGTCATCCTGTCTCTCTCTGAGAAACGTGACTTACATGAATATGTGTTTATTCTTGACAACTTCACTGGTAGGCTGCCTTCATACAGTATATTAGTTACAGGTTAATCCTCTGGTCACAATACACGAGAGCTGCTTCAAGACAATATGCTGAAATGTTCCAGACCGGTTGTGTGGGATTATTCAAATGTTGGAGTCAGTTGCTTGGGACATTTTCCAGAGCTTTTCCTGCGAGTTGAATGTTTAGAGAATGTTTGATTGAGCCCATGTGAGAATAGAGCAGGAAAATGTCCCCTGTGTTGATGATGTTTCTAAGAAAGCTGAAGACAAACAAAAGAATGTTAATACTACAAATGTATAAGTCATGTCCTGCCTCCTGCATGTTCTACCCAGACCCCCCCGCCCCCTCGCCTGAATGTCCCAGACATTTACCTGTTCATGTGAACGTGTCCCTGTGTATCGAGTCTACTATGGACTCATGACTGGCTTGAGCTCCATGTCTATGAAGTTCATTCTATTCTATGAAGGCGTCTTTGCAGCTCAAAATCCACTACAGATAAATATCTAATTGTTGGTAGCTTTTCGAAATGGATGATCCCGAACTTTTCAACTTCCACAACTACTTGTTTTGGTTGATTTTCTACTTGTCTTGTACCTTCATTATTTTGTATATTCTCACCATAATCGTAAATGACACCTTTTTGCCCACAATGATTATCAGGTTTAAATAAAGACATGCATTCAAACAAATGGGACAGTAGATCCATCTGCAGTATAGGCTGTCTGCAGCCTCCCCTCCTCATGTGCTCCCAGAGCCTTTCCCTGAGAGTGCGGCCTACTTTTCAGAACACCAGGAATATCCAGCAGGCTGCTATTAGCGCGCCTAATGTGAACCAAGCAAAGAGGGAATAGAGAGAACGGAAACCTGCGGATAATTGCGGCGCTAAAGACCTCGCGCTCCTTCACTTAAGCACATGAAGTATCCTCTCCCGTACAGACACAGGCAGACAGTCAGGTGTGTGTGTACGCGTTGCACCATGAGCTGCAAATGTGGCTGTGCTGTGTATGCTCGGCTCGCAGGGCACTGGCACGTACATACTCATTTGGTAATCTTACGCGGAGCATGTGTGAGTCTTTTAGTGGATTCTGTAAAGAACGGGGTTTATTCTTTGTGATAAATCAAATCAAGTGTGATGCAGAGCTAATCGCATTAGTGCAGGCGAGCTATTAGCAGCTGGAGAGGAAAAGTGGCAACTTTGAATATAGAGGTAGTTAAAGTGAGACTGTGAGGAGAGCCATTAGCACATAAAGAGCAGAGGTGCAAAGAACAGTAACAGTATCGCTAGTAGGTGGTGCATCTCTGAAAATAGACTCAAGCTCAAGACTGGTTCCATGTGGTATTAAGATACTGTAATATACATTTGCTGCTTTTCATGTGAAAAACAGCTGGGTTTGTTGGTGTAAGTGTTTCCTCTCTGCACCTGGGCTCGGTTTCCTCCTGCTGTAAATCTTGAGTTTCACCCAAAGTGGTTTTTACTCAACATGCTTTAAGTCATTCCCCTTCGTTTAGAGACGATAAGTTGGAGTTCAGTGGCTAAATCTCTGTGTCTGGAGGACACAGACGTGTCTGTAGTCTTCTGCATGACACAGCTGAAAGAAAGTAGAATGTGTCTTTGCCCAAAGTTGAGGGAGGAGTGTGCGTGTCCCTCCCTTAAGTTGGAGTTGATTGAGCTTAATTTATGTCCGTCTACCTGAAACCTCCCTGCTGCAGTTCGACATGCAACCTTCACACAGAGACTACAGAGGAAAGTGCTGCTGCAGTCAGAGTTGCCAGTGGTTTAAACATTGATGCTACTTGAACATGTTTTCAAGAGTAATGCCAAAGCTCCGTTTGAGTTTCTAAAAATAAGCCGGAGAAATAACACCTGGCGTGATGTGAGCTCAAGCTGTTTCCAGTCCCGACTCAAACCCTGAGGAGTGAAAGAATAACCTGTGCTGCTGTTTGTGTTTGCAGTATCCACTGACGCCCACACGGTGGCAGGATAGAAACACATTTTCCCCCTTGAAGTGGCCGTTCTTATGACATCATTCCCGCCGGGGCCTCGGCTTCAATAAAACCAGAATAAATATTATAGTGTCCTTTGTCAGGCCAACAGAAATATTTCCCAGCCCTTATAAAATACAGGCTCTTTCCTTCTTCACATGCGAGGGGCGAGGCGGACGCAGAGCCAACCGATGCACAGCTCGAGACCCTGATTGGCTTGAGTGCAGCCTAAAAATAGATGGATCTAATAAATCCAACTCTGGTGTTATGAGTTTATTTAACAGCAAGAGAGTTTGGGTAATAATGTCCTTCAGGCTTCTGTGTGTGATGCTATTCCCAGGGATGGTTCCATGAAGCCGGGGACTAAACTCTTTTCCTGTTCAACACTGGCACTGATGTCATTTCAGTCAATGGAGGAGTAATATCTCCACCAGTGCTTTATAGTCCTTAGATTTCATCATGTCATTGTGTTGTCGTTTTTGGTCCTATATTTTCTTCAATCAAATCGAATATACTTTATTGTCCCATGGGGGAATTTTTCTCGGGTTCAAAGTGCCACTGCAGAACAGTTCATTATACAACAAACAACGAAAACAAAAAGAGTACACAAGGACATATCACGTTAGACCCAAAATAATAAAGCTGAATAAATGTGACTATATGTGAGAACACCAATGTCTGAGTCAGTTGCTCTGGACATTCTCCAGATCTCCTCCTGCCAAAACCCCTGTTAAAATGTTCAGAAAATGTCCGAGTCCATTCGAGAACACAGCAGGAAAATCCATTAACAGCGAAGGTTCTTACATGTATAACTGAGAAAAACTCAAAACAATACAGATATCTCCGGATGGGAAAGAGCTGCCACACAGACAGAAGATGCAGATGAGGGTTGACAACTTGAAAAGACGATGAGACTTTGGCGATGAGGTGTGATTTGCTGATCAAGTGCTTTCCAGAGCAGACTTTATACGTCAGGTCCTACTTCCTACCGTTTGCCGTGTGCATCGACTCGCCTGAATGTTTACTTTCCTGTTCTCATGAACACGTCGGACCTGGACAACGTCCTGCTGCGTTTCCTCGAAACTCTGAAAAAATGCCTGTACAGAATCTTTCGGACGTTTTCCAGAGTCTGGAAACGGTTTGAGGAATCCTTTCCAACAAGGCCTCTTGCGTTTCTCTGAGTGTGCAGCAGTCGAACCCAAACACACCCAAATTAATCCACCTACAAAGTCACACTCATCCGGATCTTAAAGGAGCTATTCACCTTTTCCAAACACAAACGTGGAACCATGTGCCCGGGCATGTTTCTACGTTTTCCTTTTCGAAGCAGGCGTTCGGGGGGGAAAAACACACAAGCCACAGCTGACTGTGTTCTCTGTTCAGTGCGGCCGCCGCTCTGTGAGTGTGCGTGCCTGAGACCACATCACATTTACACCTCTCCCGCTCTTCCCTTCATCCACATATGCACATGCAGAATGCAGCCTGGGAGTTTCCCAACACCTGTGATTGGCATCATAGCACCGGTGAAGTGGACACAAGTCGGTGCAGGTATCCGAACCAAAACCGAAACCCGTGTGGCTGTTCTTTCCTCCCCATCGGAGTGTCCTCATGCACAGTGTTTGTGCTAATCTGTCAGTGTGCTAATCAGTTGTCACACTCTCCCCCTCTTCATGCTTTAATGATAAGTGTCTATAAGTAGAAGCTCTGTTTTTCATTTAATTTGGGGGGGTACATGCTCTCCTGGGGGCCGCGGGTTGCCGGTGGGACAGCTTGCAGCGATTAGGGCCAGTGTGCGCACGTCGCAGCGCTGCATTATTAGCGGGCCAGTCAATCCACAGTGGAAATCAAAAGCAGGGACTCAGGAAATGGGCGTTGAGTGAGGTCATATCCCAGTGAGGCAGCACGTGGTCCAGGTCGGGAAAAGCCAGGACAGGTACCGTGGGATTATGGGAACACGCAGTATCCTATCAGGCCGAGGATTGGTTCACTGCCTTGTCTGAGATTGAAGGTGGCGCACGTGCAGCAGGGGGTCTGTGTGTGTGTGTGTGTGTGTGTGAGACGGGTTGGAAAGGTGACACAGGTGAGGTGAGCGGTCAGGAGGATTTTCGGATGCTGGAGGGACGCGGCAGAGGAGCGAGGAGAGGTCACTGCGCCCTGTTGCCTCTGCCCCTGGGTCAGCTCCCTCTCAGCAACCCCTCCAGGCACATAGAGAGCGGCGTGATGAAACAGAGGAGTGTGCGTTGAGTCTCTCTCCTCCTTCCCTGCCACATTCGCTCAGTCCCTGCCGAGGAACCTGCCAGGGACGCATCTACGGGGAAAGGACTGTTAGAGATCGGTGATTGACAGATTGAGAGCCGCTGGCACAAAGCGAAGGAGAAGGAAGCTCAATATCAGCGAATTCGGGGAAAAGCTCCTGATCCGCCACAGCGACACACCTGAAGACTAAAATGTACAAACACAAGAGTTTGTTTTTGGCTTTTTCTGAAGTTTGTGGCTTCGATTCTTTGTGGATTGGATTTATCGTGTGGAAGAGTTTGAATTGAGTGATTCCCACATCTTGGATTGTTTCAGTTGTGGACTTTGGACTTGGAGACTCAACTCCTTCTTTCCCCTTCCCTCTTTTTGTCCACCTCTATCCATCATATCTTCTCATCCCTGATTCCATTTTCTCCTTCTCCTCATTCCACCTCCTCCCAAACCGTCTCCTGCACTCGTAAATCGTCCGTCCTGTCCCCCTCTTTCCCAACTCCTCTTTTCCCTCTTCCTTCTCTTTCTTCTCTTCCATCCTCTCCTCCACTCAGGGCCAAAGACATGAAGAATCGACTGGCTTTCCTGCGGAGGAGGAATGAATCTCCAGGAAGCAACCCAGCCAGCAAGCTAGACAAGTCTATGAGGTCAGTCAAGTAAGTGGCCACTTCCTGACTGCATGTGCCCTGTGGGCGGGTGTGACACGGCTTTTTCCGGGTCTTGCCACCATGACTGGTGAGGGACCTGGTGCTGCTGGGAGACAGACGTGTGGGCACTAGCAGAGATGGGTGTGTGCTTGGAATGTGTGTTTTATTAACAAAGTAAATTGGAAGATTTGTGAGGTGTGTCAGAGGGAGGGAAAGGGAATTGTTTAGATGTTGTTCTTTTATTTAAAAATATCATGTTTATGACATTTTTTCTTCCCTTTTTGCATTGGCTTATCAGGGAGATGTAATATCTCATATGTACTTTGATATATCTTATTAACTTGTATATTAAGTAAAATAACATTTGAACCTAAAGAAAAACACAATATACGTCCTCCCTTGAAGTAAATGTCGAAATTATAGTTCTTAAATGAGGATTTCCCTTATTTTTCAAAATAGATTAATTCAAGAATCTGAGAGAAATACATTTTATTTATAAAAAAAATCTGCTTCAACACATGAATGACAGTCAGCGAAAACAAGATGCCGAAGTGTAGCAGCAAAGGCAGCTTCAGTTTATTTGTGGGACTAGAAGTCTGTGTGTCAAACCAGGCCTCGGATGTGGATTGCAGTGAGTGGAAGATGAGCGCTGTTAAAGCAGGGCACAGAGGAGGAGGAGGAGGAGAGGCAGCAGGGGGCAGACGCACGCCGGTGGGGGTGGGGTGGGGGGGGAGGAGGTCTCTAAACCCAACGGCGCATCCCCATTGGCCGTGCGGACGCCCCTCCCCGCCCGCCTGCCGAGTGGCATTCAGTGGGAATATAAAAGCCTACCCCCACCACAGTGCAGGACCAGACAGACTCATGGCTCTCGAGGCTCAGGCCAGTCCCAAGGCGAGTGTGAGCCACCGAGCAGCACACACACACTAGGGTGGAGGGCGGCAGCGTGCAGGAATAAACAAACTCCCAGGATTCCACTCGTCCACCCGGCATAGGCAAAGTTCTGCGGATGGGTCACACAATGAGAAACCTGGCTGAGATGGGCTTGTTAAAGAACCGCTCTGCTTTCATCTGCAGGCCCACCCCAGAGGAGGCACTGAAATGGGGGGACTCGCTCGACAAGCTGCTGGCGCACAAATGTAAGTTACTTTTTTTTCCCCTTCCTTCTCCCCTCCTCTTACTCTGCCATCTTCCTCCACACTTCACACACAGGCTCCCAAAGTCTTCAACATGTTTGCCATATGGCTCAGTGCCTGCTCGAGGTGGTGGGGGGAGGGTGACAATCCCAGGCACTGTGCTTATGCTGATGTATGGAGCCCATGTGTTTCACAGAGGAAAGAAAAAAAAAGGAGTGAGGAGGGGGGTGAGGCGGTCAACGGGCATGTGTGCTGCTATTTTGGTTTTCCACAATTCATCTTCCTCAGCTCATGCCTCTCAGTCAGAGCCGATCAAAAGCCAGCGCTACATCTGTTCCTCGTCCGGCTCTGTTGAACCCCCTTTTAGTCGTCCAATCCCCCCCCTCCTCTCCGCCTCTTACCTCACTCCCGCTTCCCCGGAATGAGGTAAGAGATGACCGCCCGGCGTTGGCTCAGCTTATCAGCGTGGGTGATTCATGGGAACGGAAAGGTGCAGACGGGAGCTGTGGGTGGACGCGGCTTCCTGCCTTTCTTTGCCCTGCATGCAGACGTCTTCCTCAAATCATTAACTGGACCGAAACTTAAAACCCACCAAAGTTCCAGAATTAGACTATTCCCCCTCCTCCTCCTCCTCCTCCTCCTCCTCCCCTTTACACCGAAACAGTCTCATCTTTGTTCATTTACAACTCATGCATAAAGAGATGCGTGCATGTCGGGCCAGCGGTGTGATGTTGTTTAAAAGGAGGTCAAAGACTTGGAAGATGTGGTGTTTCTTATGTCTCACTTTATTCCGACCACATGACTCGAGAGGCCGTCACGGAGCTATTCCGGGCGCTGCAACTCCGAGCAGAGTTTCAGCTGTGTGAGGTTGCCATGGCACTCCGAGTCAACTCCTCGTGTTTATCCTCCTCCTCTCCTCTGCTCCGTCTCAGATGGCCTGGCGGCGTTCCGAGCTTTCCTGCGCACCGAGTTCAGCGAGGAGAATCTGGAATTCTGGCTGGCGTGCGAGGAGTACAAGAAGATCAAGTCGCAGTCCAAGATGGCCTCGAAGGCCAAGAAGATCTTTGCAGAATACATCGCCATCCAGTCGTGTAAAGAGGTGAGCGACAGGGGACCTGAAGTGGCTGCAGTTCTCTCAATGTTGTGTCTCGAAAGCGTAAAACTCATCGCTTGCTTTTCCTTTCCTTTCCTCTGCAGGTAAATCTGGATTCGTACACCCGGGATCACACCAAGGACAACCTGCAGAATGTGACGCGCTCCAGCTTTGACCTCGCGCAGAGGCGGATATACGGGCTGATGGAGAAGGACTCATACCCTCGCTTCATCCGCTCAGAACTCTACTTGGACTTAATCAACCAAAAAAAGTCCAGCTCCACTTCGACTTCGTCTTCGTCATAAGAGACCGGGAAAAAGACGAGAAAGCGATGATGATGACGAGAGAAAAAAAATGGGGCAGACTTGAAGAAAAAAAGCAACACACGGCGGGGCGGGTGGGATGTGAGGTTCTTTGTTTGCCTTTTTATTTTTTTTTCAATTTCTCTGTGTGTGTGTGTCATCCTCTCCACTATTTTATTTGAATTTTTTTGTGGTGTGACATGACGCGGCAAAGCTCTATGGCACTGCAAAGGAATGTAGTTTACACAGTTACCAGATGGATGGATGAATGAATGGATGGACTGATGAATGGATGTTAACCGGAGGAAAAAAACAATATAGAAGCCCACACGCGAGGGCTGGAGCGAGAGCTGGATGCTCGTCTGATCACTGTTTGCTTTTTGTCAGTGTCTTGTGAGGGAACAACGACATTTGTGTGTGTTCTTGTGGAGTTGTACTGGAGAAAAGGAGGGGTCACTCCAAAAAAAAAAAGAGAAAACCCTGCAGACATAAAGACAGTCGGGTACTGTTCTGTCACTTCCTTTCCTTTCATTTTCTTTTTGAAACCCCCCCTCCTTTCCTCCTCCATGTCCCATGTGAAGCCACTTCTAAAGCTGTTGGTACGACGCGACATCCTTTTTTCTCCACGTTCTCATTTCCATCGGGGGCAAAACGACGAGACGATGTCTGAATGAAAACTAGTCATCTCTGCTAAACCCCCACGACCTCTCAACGCTTCTGTAAACCGCTTTCACTTCATCCAGAAAGACTGTGAGCGCTCAGCGGAGACGGGGGCGGGGGGGGGCAAGGACTCGACGTGTATAAATAACGGACGGTGTGAAGAAACACAGACGTGTGTCACTCTCACATTCAAAGACATTTAAAAAAAAAAAATCACACTCTTAAGCCAGAGATGGAAAGTGAAAGAGAAAACCACGACGACTTGCTTCCTGTCTCCAAAGACTGTTTACAACAAGGATCGACGACTCAAGCAGAAAAAAGGATCGACCGTTCGGTGCAGCCAAGCAACATTTCCTTTACCATTGTAGCTCATGGTGGACAAACCGAGGAAGCGTTCTCAGGACATTGCCACGACAGGTTTCCGGCTCTTGTTTTTTTCTTTTCTACACACACACTCGCTGTTGTCTGTTTGTTCATATTTTTTTTTTTAAATGTTTTAAGATTTCCGACCTGCACTCCCTAGTTCTGCTGAGCAACGCACACGTGAGGCTGCTCGTGTCACAGTGCGAGGAAAAAAAAAGAAATCACTGCTCCACGTTGTACAGAGGTTTCGCCTATTTATTTAGATTAACAGGCTGGATGCTTCAACACACACACACCCTCACCTCCTCAAAGCACTCGGCTCAAAGCTCTCACTCCTCTTAACCACCAAACAGGTCCAATGCTGTCCTGAACTTTAAAGTGCAATATTTCGTTTTGTTATTATTTTTGGTTTGTTCGTTGATCTCGATGATATTTTGACTTTTTAACGGCGGAAGACGAACGGCTTGAGCTCTGTATTAACTTTATTTGTTAAGAGAAGAAAAACAAAAAAAAACTTTAGCGCTATAAGGTTGACTTACAACGTAAACTTTCAAGAACCATTAAGTAGTTTAAGGAATTTTAAGCAAGTGATTCTAATTGTGTGTCGACCCCCCCCCCCCCCCCCGGCAGCAGGCAGCCGGGGGACGTTATTGTTGTAAATATAATTCTTTAAGAAAACTATGTGATAACACATTTAAAAACAAACAAAAAACACGAAGCGGATCGGTCTCGGCTGGTGATGAACGTGGGACTCATCTGTATCTATGTAAATATGAGAGACTCAGAACTATAAGATGACGTGTATTGTTTAAAAAAAGTGATAAAAGATACAGCGATAGGTGAGCGAGAGCAGGTCCAGTCTGCTCCTGTCCCTGGTCATACACTGCTTGTTAGGAGTTTTCTGAAATGCATTTTTATCATTTTCACTGTTTACAATTCAAAATGCATCTCCCATGATAACAAGTGAAAAACAGTAGAGTACATTTGGTGTCATCGCTAATGATAAATAAACCAACCAACTGATGAAGTAAAGACACGCTTGCCTCTGAATCTTTCTTCTGCCGTGTGTGTGTGTGTGTGTTTGTTTGTGTGTCTGACATGTGCAGCAACAGACATGATGTGTGAAGCTGCTCAAAGGAATCGTTCACATGAGCTGAATATGAAGCTGCAGCCACATGGTAAGGTTAGCTTAGCATAGCATAGCATATAGGAGTGTGGATAACGGAACCTTTAAACTCAAACCAGGACGTCATTTCAAAAATGTAGTTTGAACCCGGCCCGGCCTGTCGGGACATGTTGGGAACCAAACCCATGCTTTTGTGTTTCCCAACAGCTCGGCCCGGGTTTAAACAGACATTTTGAAATGATATCCAGGTTTGGGTCGGGTCATGACGTTGGCACTGCAGTGAGGGAATAGACATGAGCTTGAAGTGCTCAAAGGAATAGCTCAACATTGTGGGAACTATGTGTTGTGTGTTATTGCTTAAATATGAAGCTGTTGCCACATTGTGTGGTAAGCTTAGCAAAGCACATGGAGTGCGGCTACCCCAACCTTTCAAAACTGTAGTTTGAACCATCCAAACGGCTCCTGATTGGCCGGGTTCGCGTTCTGGTCAGTCACGTTGGTCGGTCTTTTTTACACTGTGCATGTCTTTAATGGGTGAAAACAAACAACCAATCGGGCTCTTGTCTGGTTTGGACACAAAAAGCTGAAATCCTAATGGGGTTGGTGTTAGGCCTTTTTTTGGCCCCCACTTAGACAAAAACTTTTTTTAAATATAGTCTATGGGCGAAACCAATCTAGGCTCTGTCCAAAGTTTAAAAACAATTCTACCTGTTCATCAACACTTTTAATTTGTGAGACCTGTTCCAAACCTCCAGTCTAAAGTGTGACACTGTGTGGTTGTACAGTGGGGGCTTGAGCCAGACCAGGACTCCAGGTGATGACAGGACTTTGGCCCCGGGCAAGAAATTCGAAGCATGATATAGCGAGCACGTTAATAAGTGAGCTGCAGAGGGGACGATGGCTGTTTGTCAACCTTTCCCCTCGTTCGAGCTGAACTTAATAACCGTTCGGCTCCGAAGCTTCACAAATAGTTTGCAGACATCTCACCTCAAGTAAATCAGCGCATATTTCCCAGAATGTTTTCCTTTGAGTAACCTGAGCTGTGAGAATCATCCACGATGAGGAAGTCTGCGGAGATTTAAATGTGGCTCTAATTTCACAGCGTTAATCATCACCCCTGTCGGTAATAACAGCCGTAACGTTTATTCCCATGAGTTTGCAACACTGACAAGTTTAATGGGGCAAAAAACACAAGATGTAAAAAAGGTTTTGAGCAAGAGTCACAAATTACAAACAGATTCCTCCTTCTATATGTCATGTAGTTGTGTGCTCACCATTTTCCTCTTAGATGAAGAATTATTAACCACATTTCAAGTATAAATCAGCTTTCCCACCAAAATAAACAGATTTTGATAATATGACTTAAATCTTGGTTTGATTTGTTCCATCAGCAGAACGTTTGTGTTTATTACCTCCACAGAGGAGGGTACGTTTTCACCTGCGTCTGTTTGTTTGTTTTTTTAGCAGAATTAAGGAAAATCTACCAATCCACCAAACCTGGAGGAGGATTGGGGGCTGGAAGTAACCCATTACATTTTAACTTTCTTTTACCATGTTTTCTGAAAAATAAATCGTGCTGTATTAGTTTCAATTTAATTTAAGAGGACTGTACGGCCTCGGCGTAAGAATACAAGAACCCGTACATCCTCCGAGGTCTTGAATTCAATGAAGCTGCACCAAACTTCACACACTCGTAGATATCAGTCGTTACAACAGGCCTGATTATTTAAATCCTATTCCTTGGGAAAATGGTGAAAAAGTCTTTATCTCGTACAGATAAAGAAAGCGAAAATAACCAAAATGTATCGAGATCATCCCTGACACATCTAACATCCGTTTCGTGGAAATCCGTTCAGCTGTTTTTGTGTAATCCTGCTCACAAACACACAAACACACGAGGGTGAGAACTCCTCTCGTATCCTCCTGTGTTTTATGCAACTCGTCTAATCTCCCACACAAACTGAAGAACTGTTTGTGTGGTTTGAATGATTGACACAATCCTGTATGGAGTGGAGTCGTGAGTGAGATGGAGATAAGAGCCGTCACGACTCGTCGTCTGTCTGCTTTTCTGAGAAGAGGAGAGGAGTCAGTGTGACACCGGGTCGAAGGTCGGCCGGGTTGTTGGGAAGGAATGAAAGGAAATAGTTGTGAGTGCAGCGTGTGTGTGTGTGTGTGTGTGTGTTTGTGTGTGTTTGGAGGGGGTTGATCAGTCTGTAGCGGTATTGGAGACTGTAGTAACAACACCTAATCTTCTTTACCAGCTGCCATCTGTTTTGAAACAGTTTCTTTCAGTCATGGACTCCTCTATCGCCTCTCGCCCTGTTTCCTCTCCCTCTCGCTCCCCGTCGACCGCGTCTTTGTCTTCGCGACCCACCCGTGTGTTTTTCTACGCCAATCTTGCACGCCACACAATGGGCTGGGTTCCGCTCTCGCTCTGGATTCTTTTTCACCAAATCCTTTAGTCGGAGTTTCCTTCCTCTCTGTCATCTGTGCAAACCGTATCACAGTGTCTGCCATTGTTTTTTTTTTCCTCTAATTCAGCCGTCACGTGAGGCCGAAACACGCCAGCTCACATTTCCTGTTGAGATGTCTCGTCTCCTCCTGCTCCTAATGTGGCTGAAGATGTTTCCTCCCGTCTGACAGTGTCTTATCTGACATTCCTGTCAAGTAGAACATTGGTCACGAGGATAGGATGTGTTGTATCTTTATTTACAGCAGTGTCCATAAGCAAGTCTTACTGGACGACGGGGAAAGAAGTTTCCAGTATTTTGTTTTTATTTATCGCTTTGCAAGTCTGGCAGGTCTCCCAATTTAATTTTGAACAAACTGAAGCCTTGTGTGCATCTCGACTGATGCAATTCTTAAATTAGTACTTTGACATTTTCGGAAATAGACTTATCTGCTTCCTTCCCACGGGATAGATAAGAGAGTTGATACAACACACAACCCGTCAATTGGCTTAGGTCAGCATAGAGACAGGAAGCAGAGGCAGAAAAGAGTTTTTCAAACATACGACTGCCTGTAGAACACTGAGAATGTCTCTCAGTAGAGAGCCTCCACCTGCCAAGGCCCAACAGTTGCTTAATGAAACTCTGAAATGACAAAACCCATTCCTATGAAATTCTCTGGACAGGGTGGATAATGACCCGAGACAGATCACAATCAATTTTGAGCATATTGTTTTACTTTCTGTAACATGGCGAGATCGGGCTTTAGCCATGGCGGAGGGATATTCACTCTCCGAGCTTCCTCCTGGTTCTATGAGAGCAAACATTTTACCCTGAACTGTCCAGGACCACGTCTAATTTTGGAAAACGATTTATATTAACTCCTATAAACACTGTATATTAGAATTTGTTATATTAACAAACGCTCACAATGTGGATGAGTTTGTCGGCTCGAGCAGAAATATAATAAAGTCGAACAATACGGTGCTCAGACTAGATTTTCTTTTTTTTTCACATTTCCAGTCAAATAAAAACATTGATATGTTTGTATGTCAAAACGATTAGAAAAAATGTGACTATTTTTGACCTCTATAAGACGACACCAGGTCGATCTTTGTCTTTATTTGTTAAATTTGATGTCTGTTTTTAGCATCAGGTTCTCAGAGGAGCCGTAACACGCTGTCGTGCCAGAGTCAGGGACTTCCCCTCTCGTCCCTCATATTATTATTCTCTCTACTTGCGCAGCAGTTAAGGGGCCTAAGCCTCGATTAATCCTTAATTCTCAGATCAGCTGATCCTTTCAACTGTTGGCAGGTTTACAAACGCAACATCACGCCTCTCCCACTGTCCTCGCTCGCTTCATGGACCCCTCCATCCCACCATCACCTTTGGCCCTCATCTGTAGAGTTTGGTGGATAAAATAGAAAAGGATTTATTAAAAGCGTCTGTTTTATCTATTTATTCTTTTACATTAATCTCATTTCCACATGAGCTTGGGATATTTTTATTTTCTGGCCGTGTGTCAGTTCAAAGGAACGTTTTCCAGTTTTTCCACAGTCCGGGACAAATTCTCAGTGGAAGGACCCGAGGGGGCCGTAACAGTGCTGAGCTTGCCTAAAGTTTTGCAGCGGTTGTGCACGTGACGCACTACCTGCCACACGTGCATTGACGCTCCCTGAGCAGTTTTCCATCCCATCACCGCCGCTCGGTAACTCCAGCGGATGTCGTCACCGGACGCTGGAAGACAGGGACTTTTAAAAACAGCAGCAGACAGAGGAAGGAAACAGGATTTAATAGCAGGGTCTTATCCCAGTGCTCTAATCAAAACAGGTCGGCTTTAAATATAGATGGCCTTTACAGAAATAGATTCATGCAAAACATGCTGATGCGTTTTGAATTGCAGGAGACGGCGAGCTGTAATGGATTAATTTGATGTTTTAGAAAATACTCTTTTTCGCTTTTTTGCGGAGATTAAGATGATTAATTCCAGTTGAACGGCCGTTCACCCGATACGCAGCTCCACCCAGTCGCCAACTAAATTTAACTTAACAGACAGGAGGCTGGAAACAAGGGGAAACAGCGAGAATGGCTCGGTCCAATGTCATAAAAGTACCAGCAGCTGTGAATTTTTTAGTTTTCTTTGTTTAAATCAGTGCAACAAACCAAAGCGATCCACTGTCCATCAAGTATATGCTGCTTATCTTTAGATGGTGGAATCCCAGTTGACCCCAGGAGGGTCGAATTCCAGGTTGAACAGGAAAGATCCCCAGCGTCAATCAAATCAATCAAGGTTATATTCTTCACAGTGACGGACACGGTGAGTCACATTTCCTTTAACAGGTCGTTCACTAACCAGAAGGTCGCAGGTTTGATTCCCGGTTCCTCCAGTCTTCATTCTGAAATACCCTTGGGCAAGACGCCAAGCCCCAAAAGGGACTCTGCATCCATGTGTGAATGATGTGTGATAGAAAAAGTGCTGCGTATAGAATAGTTTTGTGTATGAATGTGTGTGTGAATGTGTGAATGTGGTTGTAAAGTTTAAATATAGAACATTCACCATTAACTGAACCAACCACAAGATGCAGAGAGAGAGAGAGAGAGAGAGAGAGAGGGAGATAACTCTTCCCTTCATTCTTGAAACATGACCAAATTCTTTAAGAGATTCAGGCGGACGCAGCTGGACTAATAGCAAGCAGCTGTGGACGTCTAAATTTCACACACACACACACACACACACACATACACACTCACCCCCCCACACACACACACACACACACACACAGCATACATAAGACGCATACATAAAACTTTAGTTTAGTCTGGTTCTTTGATTTTTGTATTCATGCAACATCTCTGTTTGCATTTTGGATTTGTTAGTTCCTGCTTTACTTTGAAACTCCTTTCCTTGTGTGTCTCACTTTCTTTACTTCCTGACTCTGTCTGATGTTCCTGCTCCTGTGATGCTCTTCACCTTCCTCGTGCGTCTCACCTCAGTTCAGGGATCTCCTCCCGTCTCTGTGCTCATTCTCCCCTGTTGGTTTGTATGTCATAGATCTGGGCTCCTTCATGCTTTGGTTTTGCTGGTTTGTTTCCAGGTGTTTCTTCTCAGCTCCATTTTGTTTCTTTTAGTTTAGTCTTTCCCTTTTTGGAATTATTTGAGTTTGGATTTTTCAGCTGTCCTGCCTGTCACCTGCCAACTGCACCGTAAGCCTGCTCTCCTTTATTAAACACCTGCCTTGCTTCTCGGCTCGTCCACAAAGAAAAATGTCACACTTATCACATAGAAAACACTTTATCAAACTTTGAAATGCCACAGGCTACATCCACTCTACCACAATTTAGTTTGAAAACTGCGATTTCAAATTAAAACAATCTGCGTCCACATGAGTATTTTTGTGCCATGCCAGTTTTTACAGCACCTGAAAACACAAATCATGTGACCACTCACGTACAGTTGTTGACAGGAATCGCATGGATAGTTAATCTCCAAGCAGTTGTCTCATTTCCCGAATGCTGAATTCAACTGCACAACAGGGTAAGTCAAGTATGTAATTGATTCCATGTTGCATTCTTCACCAATACCGGTTGTTGTTTTTTTCTGGAGAGGGGTCATGTGATAGGAGCCTTGCGAATCCACAAAGGCTACGTCGTGACTGAAAAGACCCAATCAGCGAGCGGCTGTCAGTGCCCACGTCATTTCAAACTAAAAGTAGCTTTTCCCAACTTCTCAGTCGCTCTCTAACTCTAGAGCGGTGTGGACTCCAGACGTATCCACAGTGGTTTTCAAACAAACATGTAGCCTGGATGTATCTTCAGTGTCCTGCTGCCTCACTGTGATCTTTGACTGTGCTGAGGCCGGAGAGCTGCAGAAGCAGTTAGTCTGCAGCACAATGCAATTTAGGTGTCGACTGAACTGTTCCTGTGCCAAACCGCTCTTCTGTGACACGCCTCAGCAATTACCATCAAACCACCTATTACATTACAGAACCGTTTTCTGTCCAACACTTTAAACCAACACAATCCATTGATTCGTTGCTTCCAGCCAGTTGATTTTAAGGCCTCATTGAGACACTCGTGCAGCTTTCTGAAGGTCGAGGACGCATTATCTCCCTCAGCTTTAGAGGTGACACCACTCCAGAGGGTTCCTCTGTAATGAAACAGCATCTAATCAACAGAGAACTGGGAAATCAGAGCAACCTTCGACAAAGTCAAGAACAAACCAAAAAAGACAGGAAGGAAGAATCAGGTGAGACGTGCTTTCTCCCGGCTTCCACTCGCTCGCCCACTTTAAACCATCTGATGTGTGACGAGTGTTTTCATCTCCTTTCAATTTCAGACGGAGACGTGGTGACCGAGGATCTGGGCGATATGTGTTCATGTTTTTGCCAAAATGTTATTGGTTTTAATCATAATCCTGTCTGGAAGAAAGATTATTTTAGTTTCATCTCATTAAGCTATTATTTTGACCTTTTTCCTACACATTGATCATTAATAGATTATAATGTACTCCACATGTTTAAGTATTATCAGTTTTCAATTGACCAGTTTTGACATGAACTCCATTAATGTTCCGTCTAGGAAGTGAACAATTGCTCACAATGCACATAAACAACAACGAGAGAGGAGAGGACGCACGGCAGGTGGGCTCTTCCACAACAATACACTTTAAATGATGAATGCTGTAAGTGCACTAACACTAAGCTTAAATAATGCCCTTCACTAATAGGATTGTAATCAACCAAAAACCTGCCGACCTCATCAGATTACTCCTCAAGCCACTAGACTCTTAGCTGTATCTATAGTGTTGTTTACAAAGACGGTTAATTCAGTGGAATGGAAGATAGTTCACGTATTTATAGGACAAGAATAAAATGGCTTCAAAAACATCTGAGTTGATTCCTGAAAACAGTTAGTAAAAAAACTTTGGACACAAATAAGTTATAGATTAAAAGCAGTTTTTTCTTTTTTTATCAAAACAAAATGTGTACGTTTGAAATTTGATTTTTCTTTGCAGCCTTATGAGATGACATTTGCTCGGCAGAAAACAGAACTGGAAACAAGGACATCTTGTTTGCAGCGGTTTGCGAAGAGTGAGATCACACCAGCATGACAAGTCGATTTACTTTGGCAGGTAAACTGCTCAATGTGCTGCAGCTCTCTGACTTCATTGTTTGGTCACTTGCTCCACTACTCAAACTGCTGGAAAAGGAAGCTGATGTGGGGTTTTTGTGTTGTCACTACTGCTACTTCAGTGCAAATATGATCTGAAGTGAAGCAAAATTATTGACTCCATGCAAACGATTTCTCCAGGTACAGGCTTTTCCACAGCATTTGGACATGGCTTAGTAAAAAAATGCTGTAGCAGAAACAGACACCAACAACAAATGGACATTTCATAAACCATAGTTGTGAATGAAAATTTGATATCTGCTTTTGTAATTTTTCTTTATTTCATCTCACTATTGAATGGATTCCAGTGAAATATTTCACTGACATTCATGATCCCCAGAGGATGAAGTCTACTGTGTTGATCCCTTGACTTTTTCACAACTGCCACCAAATAAGTTTTGTAGTGAAAACATCTCACCTCAACTTAATGAATTGGCCTGAATCTACGGTCATTGTTTTCCACTTGATGAATACTAAGTAGGCAAGTGATCCCCTGACTTTTGTTCTAGCGCCACCAGCGGGTTGAGATTTGTAGTTCGTAGCAACGATGTCTTGACAACTCTAGGATTACCGCGCAGTTTGGTGCAGACAATCTTTGTTCACTGCTTTGGTCAGTTTGGTTAAATGCAACACATGACTGTGTAGCTGTTGTTATAGAAATGTAAAATAAAAACCTTGTTGTACAACCTTGTTGTATGACCACATCATGTAATGGCTTCTTCCCAGGCTCATCCCTCCACTACGTTCGGTGGAAATGGATTTAGTAGTTTTTGTGTAATCCTTTCAACACACAACAAAGCAACAGATAGCAGGGAAAACATTACATCCATTTAGAAAACTCTAAGGAAAACAGATTTGTTGTTCAGCCAAAATATACAACAGCAAAACATCCAGCCTAGCTAATCAGACCTAGCTATTTGCTTTGCCACCGAAGGGAATTTAACATAATCTGCATTTTCAATTTCACTTTCTTCCCGGTACATTTATTTTCCCTGTTTTTACCCCCCCCCCCCCCCCCCCCCCCACGCGGCTTCCAGACTTCTGTTGGCAGCCGCAGACGAGAGCGCTCTGCCAGCTTCCTCCCCCGCTGCCTTGCACCATTGATTGTGTGCTTTGATTCACATGAAGGATTAAAGAGCTCGGTGAGTGTGTGTGTCATTCACAGTAAAGGAAGTGAAAAAGCGAGAATGAATCAAGCTGGTGATGTCCCTGCTACGTGTACGTTGTTCCACAGTCTTGACTCATGAGCCGGTTCACGTGTTATTATACAGATATCGTTCAGGAGCCAGTACAAATTAATGAAGGTCACTCACAAGGAGTCCAGAGAGTCCTTTCATGGTTTCTTTCATTCATTCGCTGTTTCAAACACGGTTCCCCAGAAAACACACTTTGCTGACTCCGGCTTCGAAGCTCGCAGTGTTTTGGGAAATTTAAAGCTTTTCAGAAGCACACTTCCCTCGCCATGTGGGAAAATGCTCATGGTGGGGGGGGAGAAAACCTGAAAACAACGAGAGACGCCATCGCAGGAAAGATGATCCGTGACTGTGAAACGAAGACGCTAACACATTGTCTCATTTGCCCGTGAACTTGGAGCTGAACTCCCTCTTCCGTGCAAAGTTCTGAGCAGCGAACCACAGAGAAACCAAACAAATGTAGTTGTCTCCCCAGTTAGCCGATTCAACGTGTTTGCTAAAAATAGAAACGACACCCCCGACAACGTCAACACCTCGTCACCTGAGTCAGTCAGTGGGAATGACTGCAAATACTATTTACTTCTGAAATAAAAGGCTATAATAATGTCACTCAGGCTCATAGATCAGTTCCTGGATGGCCATTGAGAGATAAGGGTCTGTGCTTGAGTCAGAAAACATCTAAAGTTTTGTTTTAGATCTGATAATCACAGGATAAGGAATCTCATGCATGGAAGACTCAGGGGAAGAGGGGACTGACAACAAGGCTGGGGGTACACTTTATTTTACCCATATGCACGACGCTAGGACTATCATCCAGTATTAGTTGCACATGTCCCCAGAAATTAATGCTACACATCTGCAAGATGCCACACACACATAAACAGTAGGGGGAGTGTAAGGGCAAGAAGCGAATTGAGCCGACGGAGCAAATCATCAGGCGTCTTGGTGGATAATCGAAGATACGCGTCGTGTTTTTATTAGCGTTTTCTCGCATTGGCTGAACAAGAGAAACAAACTCGCCATTGTCACGACGCATTTCTTATTTACCGAATGCAAATCCTGATGTTTAATAAGGTGGAATACTCAAGTAACAGGTGAGGACGTGAACGATAGCGCTCATGAAGCATCTTGTCTATGAGAGAATGTGGCTAAAGAAAAGCAAGAATATCTCTGTTCTAAGATTTTAAACTCTCCAACTCTCTTCTCTCTTTTGTCCGGGAACGTTTGAAGCTGCAGCCAAACAGAGACACGTTATACTTGTGAGAAAACATCAACATCAGTCACTTCTGATCATGTTTCCACTGCACTATTCGACCCAGCTCTGCTTCCCGCTGTATGATACAGCCGGGGCTGCGGTACACCTCTTAACCTTGTCAGATAAGGTCAAACTACTCATCTCCCCCCTGCTGCCATGTGGCTCTGGATTATCTTGGAACATACAGAGAGGGACGCTCGAATCAGAAGGACCCAGGCGCTGTGATCAATGCATGAGACTCTCAATCATTTTTCCACTTTGAAGCATATTTAGCAGCTACAGAGTTAAATTCGGACCTAAAAGATATTTTGTTATTTACCAAATAAAAAAAACCCTGAGCAGTTTGTGTAGAACCCCGTTAAAGGGATAGGGGGAAAGATCATAGATACATTTTAATTAACTCATTATCTACTCACCACTATGCCAATGGAGGGGGGGTGAAGTGTCAGTGTCTAGGGGTAAACACTTCAAAAAACGCCTTTTAGCCCTTAGACTTAAATACTGACCCTCCATCAGGATAGTGGTGAGGGGAGAATGAATGAATTTTCCTTTTTTGGTGAACTATACCTTTAAGCATAATTTCAGGTGTAATATGAAGTCATTGACCCACAACACGAGCTACAGCAATGCACATGCACGAGTTTCTGGGATGGCTTTTTAAGCCAATATCAGAACCATTGTTATTGTCAATAAAAGCTTGTGCTTCCTCTACTGTGACCTGTCGAAATGTTTTCTTTGAAAAAAGTCCATCATTGATTTCCGGTGGGGTGGGGTGGGGGGGGGGGGGGCAACGAGCTGTGACACAGCACTGATATTCTTTAAAGTGAACGATTTAGAGAACAATTGCTTGTCGAACGCATCCAGGCACGGATTCATTTGGAGTCGTGTTCCCGGGCCACCTGATGCACCTTTTTGTTTTTCGGTCTATCTTTAGCCCCCACCAGCTCCCGAGAAAAACTAAATCTGTCCGTTTAGCTGTTAAACGCTCCTCCTGTGTTTATCAGAGGCTGTTCACTGCAAGCAGCCGATCTGTGCAATGAGGAATACGTGAAATCAAAACAAGGGCCTAAAAGGGGCTGAAACAGTGGGGAACTACATGTGAGTGATAGCCTCCAGATCACACATGGCCATTTGATTATTGTCAATATAGAAATATTGATCGGAGCAGCTTTAAACCATCTAGTACTTCGTCTTTTTCTCGCCTCTGTTGAGTTTTTCGAATATCGTAGGTTTGGCTTATGTTCATTAGCTTTTGGTGCGGGCTGTTGTCTGATCAGAACCGCTACATCCAAATTATCTTTCTGGTCAAAAGTAGAACATAAAAAAGAACATGCACAGCTCCACTGACAGCAAGAACTCAATTTATGCTATTTTCATACTGGTCAAAAAAGAAATCAAAGCCTTTCTACAACAATGTTTTTTTTTTCAAAGGCCTCTACATTTTCAGCAGTGATGATAAAAACATACATTTTCTTCTGTCTTACTTTGTTACTAAAACATAAAATTGGTTTTATATTAATTTTAAAGGTGAACTTGGGATGTTGAAAAAATTGCAATTTCCCCTATTTTTGTGTGGGCAATTCATTATTTGGAGGCAGTGCACAGGAGATGAAAAGCATTAGTGCTTAAAAAAAAATCAATGTGGTCGCACACACACACAGACCCACAAACATCAACAAAGTGCATTTCCTGAGGCGCGCACACACACATACGAAAACAGCCCATGATCAATACGAGGTTTACACATGGATTAGGTGTACTGAGCTGCATCAGCAGGTGTTTGCCACAGCTCAATGATTTATCCATTTTCCATTTCTCTGTCACAGTCGTTTGGTTATGCAACAATTTAACACTAACCAGAGAGTCTCGGCTTTTTCTTGTTTCCATTCCTCGACCTGTCGTTTTTACGGGCTGTGAGAAGACGAAGTGCAGTGCTGCGTGATGAAGAGGTTTAGATTTGATAACATGCATAGAGTTATATCCTGCACGGCTTAGCAGAGTAAAACAGCGCACTGTGAAAAAAAGAAAAACGTGCACGGGAACAGGTTAAGTGACACATTATGTTATAAATTACAGTAATACATTGCAGATGAAAAACTACAGCATTTCCAAAATAGCCCCATCTTTGAGCCAGGCACATGGAAATGAAATGATTATTAATTCAATAGGCAGAAGCCTGGGATGAAACTGTAAAATAAAATACATCTGAGATACATTTATAAAAAGATCTAACCCACTAATGCAAAAAAATTCCTCCTGCAGAGGGGGGGTGGGGGTGGGGGTGGGAGGCGTTTGGGTAGCGAGGATCAACTCGAAAACTCGTTTTGTAGAGAATTTATCTTCCATCGCTAAGAACGTGGTGACTGATGGGACTGAATCAGCTAAAGGGGTTTGCAGCAGTTTCCGTGTTGGCAGTGAGTCATACATCTGCAAACTGGATCTGCCCGGGGACGAGTGTCTCAGCCAAGCCTGCACAAGTTGATGCCGGCGACAGGAGAGGGAGAGCAGTAAGTGCTCTGCGTTAGTGGGGCACTGCTCATTAGAAATGTAATTATTCCTAAATACACATATCAAAGCTGCATTAGTGATTATATTTAATAGAATATGTACTTTTTTTTTAATAATATGGTGAGATGATTGGTACAGTCTCCACATCCAGCCGACATGGGCAAGCTAACATTTACCCTCATCATCAGGTTTCTGCTCGTCTGGTGATTGAAGGTCCAGTATTTGATCCATGTTTGGTCACCACCAACCAGTCTCTACATGTGTTTTTCTTCTGTTTTGTACTGAGCAAGTCTGTTTTACAGTGGCGGGGGGGCTCAGCCTTTCACTGAGAACAGCTGCTTGCTGCAGAGAACATACACTGAGCTGATGAGAGCAGTGAGGATGACAGGGAAATATAAACACTGTCTAAGTCATGTTTGTCTGTCTGTTTGTAGGATTACACAAATACCACTGGATGGATTACCACGAGTTCTGGTGGATGGATGAGATGTGGGTCAGGGAAGAACCCATTCTATTTTAGTGCCTTTTTTCCACCTTCTTTCTTTCTACGACGCGAGAGAGGCGTTTTTCTACATTTACGTTGATTTCTCATTTAATAAATCATGGATCGAGATTAAATATTTATTAGTGTGTGAAATTTGGTGTAGTGAATTGAAATGTGGTTTCAAAAGTGGACTACTGGGTCTTGATGGAGGTATGTGCTCTACTGAGTGCCCCTGTGGGTTCCTATCTACAAAGCTACTCTTTCACATACTTTCAAATACTGGTCCAGTAAAAAAAAAAACAGCATTATAGTTGCTTTAAACTTGAACAACATAACGTCAAAAAAACTATGTGTTTATTAATGTAATTTATAATGCAAATGTGAGAATGATCAAACTTTCATATGGTGCCCTTCCACTGCAGAAACAGGAAACTTTCGAGGAATTCAGTTCCACTACCTTATTGTTGGTGGTTTAGAATACTGTGCTCTGCAGAGTTGGGCGAATAAAATGTTGTGCCGACTGGTTGTTAACGTGAAGTGCGACCACTGTGCCGACTGGATGTCGGCGGACTGAATAGTTTAATCCTCCCTGGCGTTGGCCCGGCTATAGAAACTCAAATCACAAACTTTGAGCCCCGGGGAACTTCCTGGAAATTGGAAATCTTGATAATTAAAACAGATAAAAAGTAAAGAGAGAAGCTGTTAGGAGGGAGGATGTGGAAGGGGATAAAAAAAGCCATATGGACTTATAAGGTCAGAGAGCTTGAACTATGTAACTGATCATCTTCCTCTAATTTTTACATGTATTTGAGTAATTGTGAAGTTCAGTTATGCACACGAATAATTAGATAATCTTAAATTTTTTATTATTATTTACCATATTCACATTGAAAATCCTTCTAGATCTGCTGAAATGCTCTTTATTGTGAAGCCGTTCCTACATTTCTTAGAAGAATCTTTCCTCAAAGGATCTATTGAAAATGTATTTAGCTTGTTTCATGTGTGTGTGTGTGTGTGTGTGTGTGTGTGTGTGTGTGTTTGTGTGCGTGGATGTGGCACACGAGGATGGAAAAAGATACAGTAGCAGCTTGGCCACGTCTCAGAGATACATTAACTTATTTTTGACTGCGAGGGTGTTGAGAGGCGACTCCAAAACAAACTCACAGCAGCAATCCTGGGAATACCAGACGCGTCAACGCCCAGCGGGAGCAGTTATGAATTAGTTGTGGCAGGTTAGTGTCTGACACATGAATGACTTGTTTCCTCTCCGGTTCCTGTTGGCCGCATCGTCAGTCAGAGTGGTGGGCGAGAAATTTGATTGAGGAGCGGCGCCGTCATACGAGATCAGAGGCTGACACGTCAACAGCTGTTCAAGGTTTGGCGTTGGGCCAGACCCTGTGATTTCAGACCACTAATGGTGCATTCATTGGCTGCCGGATTAAAAGCGGATTTGTGTAATTGATGTAAAAATAGACCAGGAAAGGAGGGGTCGGGTGTAAAAAGAGGAAGAATGATGTAAAGTGAAAAGCGGAACATGGGGCTACGAGTGGGTGATGGTGGTATATGAATGTTGCGCCATCAAAAGTATTTGCTCAACAATATTTTCCATTCATTAATTATAACGCTTTTCCCTATGAGATGAGGGTGGTTAGAAGGGGGGGGGGGGGGTGCAACCATCCAAGCTGACATTTGGTTGCCAGCGTGTCGCCAGGCTGACATATAAAGACAAATAACCATTCATGCTCATATTCACACCGACAGGCCAATTTCAACAATGATTGTAGTGTACACACATATTATGCAAAGATTATATCATTTAAATGACAGTTGGGTCAACTACTGTTCCAGCTGTTATTAATCAACGTCTAAATTACAGTTTTTTATCTCATTGTTTTAAAGTGACATTTTTATCAAAGCAATTATATAGCTGAAAATCCTTTTTTTAGGTTATCAATCCAATTTTTAAGTTGTTAAATGAAATTGAACTTATTTTGTCACATATCCACAGATCAAAGTCTTGTACAGCAGTAATTCAATATAGAGAAAACAGGGAAAACCTTTAATCCAAAACATACATGTGCATCTCGTAATTTAGAAAGAACGGCAAAATAAAGCTTCAATATTACAGTGTGAGTCAAACACAAGCGTCATCTGATAATGAAAAGCCTCTCGAAGAAAATTCTTTGGGGCTATTTTAGACTCCTGAGCAACAGAGAAATATCCCCCTTAACTAATCGTTTTACCACAGTGATTAGATTGTGCTAATCAAAGAGGAGGAAAAGCTATTATTTGCTCCATATGAGCACCAGTGCCCCTCCTCACCTGAAGGAAAATGGAGCACTCTGGAAATAAGTGGGACAAAGCTCTGTTTGTTTTGGGTTCTCATGCCAAGCAACGGCTTTATCACTGCAACACTGCTCCTCATTATGTGGATTCACATGATTGAAGATGTCGGTAAACAGACAAATACACAGCAAACCTTAGAAAGAGAAGAATTAGTAAGAAAGTAAATGCGCTGCTGCAGAACTCTTCCTCTAGGGATGACGCATCTCCTCTTCATCCCACCGTCCGGAAATGAAGCCTTAATATCCCGGAGATGATCGCCACCTGCAAAGTTGCAATCTGGTATGGAGCCGTGGAACCAATCACGATTCAGTCTCAGCTGTTAATCACGCCCTTTCATCCGAGCATCAAATAACTAATTCAAACTAAACTTGGCACGTGCATCAGTATGAGAAGAACTTATAATCTAAAAATAATCTAAAAAGGAACATTTACTTGACACATACTTTGGTCCATGTCCCAGCTGCTCACATGGAGGAAGTAGGATTTATGAACTGTATTGCAGCCAGCCACCAGGTGGTGATTGAGACATTTTGGCTTCGTTTTTGGGGCTCAGTCCGTTCGTCCATCTTTATATACATTCTGCGATGGATTTAATACATGTCCAGAAACCTGGTGATGCACTGACTCTGATTTACAGTACAGAAGGACTTTATTTCCATGCTTGGTCACACGACATCAAAGGTGCTTGAGGGTGTTCAGACAGACACTAAATAACAACATCATAAAGACTGAGGCCTGCAGACTTGTGTGGCTTATCAGATTTGTTTATTTGTCCATCCCTTTGTGTATCCTTTGTTCACTAGTGTTCCTTCAGGGCTGAAACTTATACACTGCTCTCCCTTAGGTGACGTCACCGAGCACAAACACAAGTGCATGGATGAGACCGTTGAGGGTTTTTGGAAAATACTACGATCTAATTTTGGCCTCCAAACATTCCCTCTTCTTTGAGGTGGTTCTCGTCTTCCTTGTTAAGAAGGAAAAAAGCGGGCGCTTAAATGTTTATTTAGTCGGTGGTCAGACAATGGCAGGGTAACTGGGTCTGGAACTACAATGTCAGCCACAGAAGCCTCGTAAAAACTGTGGTGATGACAAATGAGCTTTTTCCACTCTGCGCCTGCTTTCACTTCCTTTGGATCTATTCCTGCCTCAGACGGAGTGTCCCACATTCTTAAGTGGGGGTTTGAAACATCACAGGTGGATCCGCAGCAGGTCTCCTACACTCTTTTCTCTTTTAAAACAGCAGAGGCATAAACAGTTAAAGGTTAAAGCTTCAACCAAAATGTAAAAGCTTTATTTTTCTTCTTTATTCGCTATTTGGCAACATGCAATACCCCAATGAGGAAAAACATTTACATCAATTTACATTCACAACACCAGTAGAGGATATAGGCTCAGGTGTTTGTTGATAGACATGTGTTCCTTCCTGGATGCAACAGTTAGACCATGACTGAATTCACCTGAAGCAGAACATTCAAATGTATGAGCAGTGTCACATGTCTGCGTGTCTGTGTCTGGCTCACCGGAAGAAGGCTGCGGGCAGAAGCCCAACGGTAAGGTAATCCTCCTCAAGTGCTTTGCTCTTGTGAGTGTATGACAGAGCTAGTTTTCGTCGTTGCCTTATTTAATGAATTTTGGATACAACTGCTTGACTTGACTGCTCATCTGTGCACCGAGCCTGCTGATCTTATTTAAGAATGCCTTATTGTGTCTTTTTCTCGATAGCCAATCCTTTTAAAAACAAACAATGACATTGTTTGTTTTTTTTTATCTCACTTTGCCAGGCTGTTGGTTAAATACTTTCACAATTATCTTTCTGTCCGCCTATCACTGTACGAAGCATTTATATTCCAGCTCCCCTGTTGCACTGATGTATTTGAGGGCAAGCTGCAGGAAGGATCTCGGTGTGGATTCAGTTAATCATGCTAAACATAACAGGAACACATGCCCCCGCCCCCCCCTCGCCCACATGTGTTACCTAACACCACGACGGTTGAAGTCAGCGTGTACTGCCTGGTTTTGAATGTAAGAGAGAAAAAAGAAAAAGAAAAGCTATGGTTCACTTGGATAAAAGTAAAGTGACAAATGAATTTGTGTTAATGGAAAAACTATGATGCAGATATGAGGAATTTATATCTTTTTTCCATTTGAACACAAGGAGACTCAATGACCAAACCTGGAAATGAATCATTGTTACTCTTTTTAAAAAGAATCACCACAGTTACGTCAATTCAGTTTTATTCAGCCTCTGTCTATAAGTGCACTTACATGAATATATGACTTATTGTCTTAAAATTCAAAACACTATCGTCATGCATCCAAGCAGACTAATGAGGAAGTTCATTGGAGGTTGTAAACAAAGTATGAGCTGTACATAAATACGTCAGCCTGTACTGGTTTTCATAAAGCTACGACGTAAGGAACAGTGACGGCTTTACAGTGAAACCGTACACAGCTGGATTTATTTTAAGTTTTTTTTTACCGTCTCAGTTATCACTACAGTAAACGTCTACAAGGCCTGCAACTGATTTGAGGTGAAACCAGGAAGTCTCTGCACCAGACAACAAAAGGTTTCTGACATTAACTCTCCGCGACTTTTCATTTGGTTTTTTTCTATGCGTTGAAGAAATGAGAGGTAACACATGGTCATCAGGGAACTGTAGAAATCCTATTAGGGGATTTTTTTTGTGTCTTTGGACCGACGTGTTTCACGCTTTCCTGTCTTCATGCTAACCTTGACTAACTTCAGTGCTAGCTCGAAAAGAAAGTGATTAAGGATTGTCGGAAATTTGTCTACGAGGCATTCATGCTTCCCGGAAAATTAAATTGGTTATATAATGATGTAAACATTTCAAACTGCCAAAGAATTCAGTTTAGAATCTAACATACCTGTAAAACACGAATGATTTTATATTTTTTCTCCCTTTTCTCTCGCTGTCACGCATTCACTGAGTCTCCCCTGAGGAGTGACTCACTCCCCCCATTCCTTTAGCCCCTGTTTTTCCATTAGTCTCTTAGCAACCGGTGCTTGATCCCTCAGGATGCAGTCAGGAAACTCCTCATCTCCTTTTTTTTTTTCCTGATGTAAAATTAGAAAACAGGAACCAGGGACCGGCAACATAATCCCTAAGTCTACTCCCCACAGGCCTTGATGTAACTTAAACCAACAGATCGAAGGATGTGTGCTTGAAGAAAAACCGCCATATGACATAAAGGGAATTATCTTTTTTCTCTTTTTAAATTCAACATATAAACTCCTATATATTTATTTAGATCAACAGAATCAAATATTTGAAATGAATGCATTCATCATATCCAATTCAATTTTATTAATGATAAAACATCCCATCAATGGAGGAATACCTGAATATGAAGACCTTCTTTGTGATTCAACGTATTTGTAGCTAAACCACACGTCTGATATAAAAATGTCGGGTGTCTGAGTTCTCAAATAAAATATCTTTCTTCGATATTCTTATCACGTTTCTTAAGTACACACAGTCAGAGCTCTTCAGTTTGCAAAGCTTTCCTGCCTTCATACAGATTTAAGTTACACAACTATTTACTTTGAACGTAACTCACTTTCCAGTTCAAGCTTCAAAACATAGCAATATCCTACAACAATATTGTCGCTGGCAGTCCTCCGTCTCGTCCACAGCACAGGAAGAATGATAAAAACATATTTTCGCTGAACTGTCTGGGACTAAAAATACCTAATGAAATTATAGCGGAGGTCCGACCGGGAAGGACACATCCCCTCTTAACTCCCCGCTTAAGCCTAAAATTGTCTGAGTTGTGTTTTGTGTTACACTCATGCCACAGTTATTTCCGGAAAGATTAGATCAATACCTATATATTATTATTGAACTTTAAATATCAATTTATTTCATGAGGAATTTTAAATAATCGTTATTACAAAAAATTAATGAGCGATATTTGGAGTTCTTTTGGGATGGAAAATGAAACATTAATCTATATTACTTTGTGACACTGAATGTGTTGTTCCTGTTACTTCTCTGTATTTTATTTGACCTTTTCTTAAAAACTTTCAAATCGGACTAAACCAAACCAAACAAGAAGCCGTGATCAGACGCACGTAAGTGTCAGGAATGAGCAGCTAATGAAAACCAGGTACAATCTCTGAGCAACCATCCAGCACAAATGGAACTTATTAGCCATTTCCTGACAGCTCCACTCTTGTGTGGATCAGTGGAGGGGTTTTTCTGGTTGAACTGATGTTACAACAGGAAATGAGTGATTGTGCCACTTGAATCAACTCCCGCTTACAAATAAGGAGGGAGTGGATGGGCAGAGTGTAAACAGATCATTCGTCAGCACGTTGAACACAGAGATAGAGAAATAACTGAGATTACTTCTATTCACTGTGAAAAGCCTCACCCCCCGAAATCTGACCCTAAGGATCACCAAAGGACCGGGGTTTGTTCCCCAGGAGGAACACACACACACACACGCACCTTGACACAAACACATACACACACGCGCGATAATTCAATAATTATACCAAACACGTGCTCGTAACTGAGATCAGTGCAGTAGTGACGCAGGCTTCACGTCACATTCTGACTAACGGCCTTGAGCGGCCATTCAAAGCGAGTTCTGACAATGAAGGGAGAAAAATGCCACTGGGGGAAGGTTAAAAAAAGTTTCACTGTATATTAACCTATTTCCTGGCCCCCGCTGGAAGTGAGCGTGACTAAAGGCCATGGCTACCGGAATGACACCACTCCTGGTCTCTGGAGGAATGAGACACAAGGAAGAGGAAGAATAAGGGGTTTTATTTTCTTGTGGTGGTTAGCTCAGCATGTCCGCCCCCTGAGGAGGAGGATCATGAGGTGAATAGTAGAACGATTTCCAGTAAAAAGGCATTATTTTTGGATGGCATTTCAATTTTATCTTCATGCCTTGTCAGATGTTGTCTTCCCTGTTTCCCATCTGAAATATTGCATTGTTTCCTGGTCGCCCTCTGTAAGGGGTTGTTTGTTCAAAAGAGGCGAGTGCAGACTCTCACCAACTTCCATTCATGATTTTAATCTTTTGAATTCCTGTGATCTTTTCAGTCACGTTGTGTTTTGGTTTTAAGACTCTCAAATGTATTTTTGTCCGGGATGATTTGTCTAGAAATTAGATTTCTCCACCATTTGTGTTTGCTGTTCATTCACCTTAAACAACCAGTGTATCAGCTCTACAGATCTTAGTAATACAATACAGTGGAACCAACTGTATATTTGTGCCTGTTTATGTTTAGCTCAACCTCCATCTAATCTGATTTACTCTCACCTCTGCTTCCAAGACAAATTTTGATGTTTTTACCGAAGTAAAATGTCTGGGATCACTACATTCTGATCCTAAACATCTACTGTACTGCTTTGTCTATTAGGATCAAGTTATGTCAGAGTTATGGCCAAATACAAACCTCAGTGTAATAAGAAGTACGTAAATAACTGAAACCATCTTTGAGAGAAATGTATGTGCACTTGACTTTTTAATCTAGTCAATGTCCCATCCCCTAACATGGAGGAGGCGGGGTTTATGACCTACACTGCAGCAAGCCACCAGGGGGGGAATTAAACCCTTTTTTACCTCATTTACGGGGAGCCGTCATGTCGTCCATCCTCAAATACAGTCTATGGTAACAGCACTTACATATACTTTCAGTATGATGGTGGTATAATGTGTGTATCACCCTGGGAGGTTAAAGGACTGACTCCTGCTGCTGGTGACTCACTCATATGGGCGTCAACCTGGCAGTCCAGTGCACAACACTCAGAGCACTTGCAGGGTATTGTCTGTCGGAACTGGCACTGTTTGATTTTTGAGAAAAGGATAAATGCTTATTTATAATTTCATTCATGTGCCTCATCTTCCTGACGTGTGCAAGGTGGGTGCAGCGAACTAAAGGGCAAAGGATTATATCAGAACACGCTCAGGAGTATTTAGTCAAATCTAAAAATACTCTCTGCTGGACTTCCTTCATTCACAACTAAGACCATAACCGTAAGCCGGGTAAAAGGCATCTAGGTCACCACGGAGCTCGCCTTTCCCGCTCGAGTCTAAAAAATGAGATAGCGAATGTCGGAAAATCGTCCAGATCAGAGCTCACCGTCGGTTTAGCATAATCCTCATCTCTGGCAGTGCGGGCGAAGCGTTGTGTTTGCAAATGATGCACAAACAACAGTGCACATTCACATGAGTGTGTTGTGCTGCCGTGTACACAGCTGGATTTGTAACTGCCCACGTCACAGGAGGCGGGGGGGGGGTGCGTGTGTGTGTGTGTGTGGGGGGGGTCATCCATTAAGGTTATTTGATGAGTATTTTTAGCTGCGCATATCAAAACAAAGCAAAAGGATGAATGACGTCACTTTTATACTTACAACCATGCAGAGAGAAATCAGCTTATCGTGTTGATTATAATATGAAAGAATGAGCGTGATTTATTTTTACATTTTTATAGCCTAACGTATTTTTTTCTGTTTGAAATGTCTGCACTTCTGTTTGTGTCTAGTGGGCGTGAAAAAGACTTTCAAGGGGTCTGATGTGATTTCCAATAAAGTCTCCCTTGCAAAGAGGGGGTGCAGATGAACACACTCAACACCACTGTCTCCAATCTCTTGTGTTGGCAAAGCTACAGAAGATATATGTGAGTCACTCATTCTGGAAAATCATTATTGAAAGACTGTGTGAATACGTCAGCTCAGTGTAGGTGTGTACACTTGCACAGATAGGTACAGATGAAAGTAGGGCAGCACTATGAATAACAAGTGCTGCAGTGTTTTGTAACATCGCCGTGCAGGCTGCAGAGTCCAATTCGCAATTTAAAAGGCAGACTCTTCATTCACTAGAGAGACGGACGGGCAGACGGGGTCAGAGGCGCAGGACGCTGGTAAACTTGAAATTTAGAGAAGAGAAAGATGAGTGCAGAGGACAACATGAAGGTAAAACTCCGAAACAAGAGCGAGGGGGAGGACGTTGCTCAAAATAGCAGCAGTCGGGTCAGATGATGAGATTCAAACAAGTCATAAGACATAATTCGAAGAGGGAGGAAACAGAGGCTGAGGAAAGAGAGAGAGCCCGGATTTTTCTCTCACAAACCAGAGCTCCTACTTTAAAATGTCCACCGCCTATAAATTAAGATTTATTCCATAAAGTTTACCTAATTTCTCCTTAGTTTCTTGTCATTTTACATCCTGAGCTAAGGACACAGAGCCAGGCTGCTCAGGAGGGCCCTGAGTGTGGACCACTCAACGGGTGATGAATATGGAAACAGCCTCTTCACAGGAGAGCAGTGGCTTCAAAGAGCTGCACACAGCGCTCGGTTAAAAGTGGATGTCAGACGACTGTATACACGTCCTTTAACAAAGGTCAGGGGGGGGCGAAGAAGCCACAAAGGTGCAGAAAGAGACAGCTGGATAAGGAGACATGAATATGCAGCACAGAGCTAATGATAAAACAGTTATTTATAGGACAAGTACATCATGAAATCCTTTTCCGACCTTTATCACAAAAGTCCCCAAAACCTGAACGTAAACTTTTTTTTGTGCGAAAGAGCCAAATTCTGCCTGTGATGCAAGTGTTGCATCACAGGCAGAATTTAAGGCCCCCAGCCCTGCCGCTATTATAACAGCCTGCTAATGAGGTTCCATTTATAGACTGCTCATTTATGTGATGTCAATGTTCAGGTCAAGCCAACACACACACACGTAGATCCATGTCTGAGCTGCCAAGACGCACACTGCTAATGGGCAAATGTAATTTACGAATACCTTGAAAAATCTAGCTTTCCTCATTAGTCCAGTAATTTGTTTTTAAGATTCTTCTTGACCCAGATGTATATGGTGACAGTTACATAAGCGTCTTTTGAATTGATTGGAAACTGAAACTCTATAGGCTATAAATGACAGTTATAATAATAATGATAATAATAATAATAATATCTGTATTTGTGTAGCATTTCTTAAAAACTGAGTTACAAAGTGATCCATAAACAAAAAACACACAAATTAAAATACATAAGATTAACATGAAAACATTGACAAACTCTCATAAAATAATAAATAAAGAGTTACAACAATAAACATTTGAACGAAATTTAAGCACGGCCATCTGTAAAATAAAAAAAAAAATAGATTCTAAAAAATAGAATTGTGTACTGCATTGTGGGAATGCAGTACGGTAAAAGTGGAAGTGGAATGTGGAAAAGTTAAAAGGCCCCGGGCAGAGGATCTCAAAGTGTAAGCAGGGTTGAATGTGTATAAAAGATCCACTATATACTGAGGAATCAGACCATTAAACCTTTCTTGGCTTTGTAAGTAATTAAAGAAACCTTTAAATCAATTCTTAAATAAACTGGAAGCGACTGTAGTGTGGAGGCTGGAGACTGGCCTCTCTGGCTTTGTGACAGTGAATCTGCAGGAAGCCTCTTTAACAGCTAAATAAACCATGTGTAAATTGGTAATCTTCTGTATCTGTGACAAACTACATCTGAACAACAGAGTTTAAAAGAAGTGTTGAGTGTTGTGTGTGGTGTGTTTCATCTGCTGTCCTCACATCCTCTGCCTGGTTGGAGGTCAGACAGCCTGTCTCTTGTCAACTGTCACAACCCCGGCCCTGGGTCAGGTCAAAGGTCAGCCGCAAGACAACGAGTGCACCACATGGTGACCAACTTCTAGAGTCGTTCAGACTGCCCCAAACAACCTCTGTGTGTTTACATGGCGTCTACGGGCAGAACTCATTGACCACCTCCCATAAATCATTGTCTCATCCATTGGAAAGCTCTGATACTCGAATGGTTGTACTTTTTGACGATACACAAAAAAACTACTTAAATCGTGTGGTTTATACTTTTGATCATTTATTGTACAGTTGCAGCTCTACACAACTTGATGAGAAGCTGCATTTTCTCGTCACAATCTGTCACTTGTGGCAAGTGTGTCCTTCCCTCTGCAGATGGAAAACTCGTTGTAATCATAACCAAGGTGCTTTGTAATCTGTCGCTCGGACCCGGCTCCCTCCCTGGTTTTGTACTGTGGCAGGTCACGACAGACGGTGCATTGAGGTCACTGTCACGGTTTCCAATAACACCAAACTCAATTTATCTATCAGCCGAACTTCTTAAATGAGCTTTTAATGAGCTCAGCAATGTGGAATGGAGTAGTCAGCGGTGTTCAGAGCCCTTCACAGAAACAGCTGTGGTGAGCATCATCTGTAGTTTGTATTTTGGGATGTTTGTATTTTGTCTCATCATTACTTCAGTGTCTTCATGCGGTGAAGCGGTGATCAGGATGAATCAGCCCTGGACGAGAGACACATGCTAAACACAGATAATGGATGGAACAGGATGACCTGGCTTCATATTTGTGATTTTGAGCCCACTGCAGATACTGAGTGCTGGAACTGTTTTTATGATAAGGTATCGAGGGAAGGAAAAAGCAATGCAAGCACAGAGAGCGTGTGCACTCAGAAAAAAAACACAAACAAGACGAGGACAAGACCTGAAAAAATTGGCTGAACCATTTATGGTCAATGAGTGAAAACTTGAACATATAGTTGAAAACTGTTGTGTTCGTATATTCATTTAATCAAATAAATATCTGTCAAAATGTAATATCCTTAATCTGGTAGCTTCTCATCTACTGTTTGTACTCACATATACAGTATTTTAGTACAGAATCAACTTCCCCAAGAAAGATGTTCACATTTACGTGTGTTTAATCAGGATTTATTCATCAAAATCCATTAGTTATGTCTCAGGAATTGGTGAAAAATATCCCAAAATGTAGTCTCACATTTTTTTCAATCAATCAATCAATCAAATCTGATTTGTATAGCCCATATTCACAAATCACAATTTGTCTCATAGGGCCTCAACAAGGTGTAACTTCCTTTGTTCTTAACCCTAAAAATTTGTCAGGAAAAAACAGACAAGTATTTGCATATCAGAAATTAAGAGAGAGAGTGAAAAAGCTGGAAATAGTTGTGTGGTAATCTGCTCAGTTATTATTTTTTTTTGTGATCTTACTTACAAATAAACAAACCAACCAACACATAAAGGACAGGGGTGTAAACCAGAAGTCACTTCCAAGCCATTTCAAAGTGTGCACAACAGCACCAAACTAAAACCTCAGATTTTTACAACCAGTGACTTGACCGACAACACCACGTTTTATATACATACATGAACTAAATATAAAAGTTTTGTTTTCATTGTGTCTGTAATTAGATGAAATACGATCTAGAAAAGCTCAGGGTTGCAGCGCATGAATAAAAGCAGCTTCTGTCTCTAAAAGTCAAATAAAATGTAAATTTATGGTAAAAGAATGAATTTACATTTGAGAAAAAGACAAAGTGCTGGTGATGCTCTTAAGTAAATAAGAAACAAACACCTGAAGATAATAAATCAGATGTTAACCTTGGCCTCAGAGTAAAGAAACACGTTTTATATCAACACACACGTGGTGGATTCTAAAAAAGCACAAAGATGGGAGTGTAACAAAACATGAATGTGTTTGCAATAAAGACGTATTTTATCTGCTCCATGTGCACCTTCTTTTGGTCAGTCTGCTATTTTTGGTGCACACGTCAATATCTAAAAATGCCGTTGGAAGGAGGAATGGCCATAAGGATTTTTACAGATGTTCCTGATTTCCACACAGCACATCCAGATTGTCATTAGATACCTTCAGAGCGATTCGGTGGATCGAAATCCAAAACCATATTCAGACATCCAGCTACGTCCCTTCTGCTTTCAAAAGCAAACTTTATTAGTTCCGTGACCTTCACCTCATTCAAACGTCACCGGATGCCCCCTTAAAATACACCTCTTTGATGATTTTGCGTTAGTTCAGGGAAAAATATAAATACATGGCACGCCTCCTTTCATATTTTCAGTGCCTGGATGATGATTTAAGGTCGTGGCCTTGACTGCACACCGACCAAACATAAAAACAACATCCAAGTAGAGAAAGTGGATAGCTATAATTAGCTGTGGAAAGGGCACTGCTGTAATCAGACACATTTTGTCATCGTGGGCAGCAGCAGAGGTTCACTGCGTAATCACTGTATGTTTTATTCTCAGTTTTCTGCCTCAACCTTTCTTGGCTACTCATGCATATGAAAGCTTTGGTTCACGCTTCCCTGTCTTGACTACAATTACATTACTCACTTCTCTGTCCCTAATCATGGTGTCACAGTGTAACTCTAGAGATGGTGTTAAGGCAATCATAGTCTCCTTCTTTTTTTTCTTTGCCGTGTGCCCTTGTCAAGGTTTGCAATCATGTGAGGGACAAAACAGCCTGAGGAGCCTCTGATTACGTGCAGATTATGGTAGAAAAGAACATGTCAGTTTGACTTAAAAATAGCTTAAGAGCCACTCATCATATTTTGAATCTTTTTTTGCTAAAAATGTTTAAGTTTTCTCTTTTATACACATTTATAGAGTTTAAGTTTTCTCTTTTATACACATTTATAGATCATCTTTGTTGCCTCAGCCAATGGGGAGGTTAGGTTTTCAGCCTCTCCATTGGTTGCTTTGTTGTTTGCAAACTACTGAATATATTTGCACGAAACTTAGTGGAAGGATGTGGAATGGCCATACAAAGTCTGAGCGGCTCTAGACATAGGGATGGATCCAGAATGAATGAACGTCAACCTGCTTTAACTTTGTGAGATTGGTCTTTTTCTTCTTTTGGACGTTTTCACAGATCTCCCTGGAAATGAATCATTGACCCTGATGAAAATAATCAGAACTATTTAGGGGACTGATATCTATAGATGCAGATTCAAAAATAAACCTGGATCTGGTAGATTTTAATATGGTACGCTATTCTATTTGTCTATTCTGTAAAGCTTAACATATTGTCTATGTCTTTTGTCGATTATCATCTAGTGATGTATTTGTTGATCCTAACCCTTCTTTTAAATGTGTTAAGTCTGCTACCTGTTTATCCTTAAATCCGTTCGCTGTAGAAAAACAAAACCTTTTCTATTTCTGGCATCAGAATTGAGCAGGTTCCCTGATCCTAAATAACACACTGCAGATGGATTTGATTGTCCTCTGACAAAAACCTGCAATTACTGGTGGCAAAGTACCAAACAACAGCAAACAGGATTTTCTACCTGCTTGTACTCGACTGTGGTCAGCCAGCAACTACTGTTTTCTTCAACCGACAACACATCTTAGGTAAAAGAGGAACTTTGACTCTGTAATGGTTGGTTACACTGAGGTACTCCATGTTTTAGGTGACCACAGATTGGCCAGAGATTCTAACGCTCTCACATTTGTTTAAATCAACACAGTCGTCATTCAGCCCTGGAGCCCATAAGACTGCCTGACTGTCTGCTGAATGTCAACACAAACCAATAACAGCAGACAACTATACAGTAAGTGTACATGAGCATCATTTGTGCTAAACGCTATCCTTACCTTACCCTACTCTTACAAGTGACCTTGTGTGTTTTCAGTTTGTGCATGAGGCTGTGCACAAAAACACACAAACACACACTTTTAGCAAACAACATCAAGTTGTTCTTTAAGGTCACCTACTGTTTGTGTGTACAGTATTTTTCTAAAGAATATAATAACAGCTTGCATCTGTTTAGCTGGATCAGCTCCAGTCTCCTGGTGTTGAGCACGCTGGCTCACAGTCAGGGACACCTGAATGTAACCCAGCCATTGTTAATGTTATAGCAGCAACTTTTCCTACTGTAGCAAAATGTCTCCTGCAAATATCTGTTGCATCCAAGAGTTTTTAAAGGTAATAATGAGATTTGTATAAATTTAATTTATATAATTTTAAAGGTGGACAAAACACATTGGGCTGCAGAGTCTGATGAAAACTGTTGATTATTAAAATTGTATTTAATAACGCATTAAAATCATCTCAACAATGGAAGGAACAGTTATGTCTTTGTCTTCACTGTGCAGCCATGCAGTATTTACTAACTATCTCATGGGAGAATTGCATTGAGACCATTTCCAGCAGATTCTTGTGCAGGTGCACTACATCTGTGTGTGATTGCTTTGGCCTTGAAACACTGGAATACAGTTTTCCCTGTAGTCTTCCCAGTGATAAAGGAATAGATTATTGTTCATTCTGTCCATTATGGAAAGTATTTTAAAAATGTCACTATTGTTGTGGCCAGAACGGGAATTGAAGGGAAATAATCTGATGAGAATGATCAGTATGTGGCTTTGAAAGGACACATACAGAATCCTGAAATGTTTATCTCTGACATGTTAAAAGGTATTATAACAGTAGCACAAACAGGCAGGAGACATAAAGTCAGTTAGAAAGCACTCTTGTAAGTTTGTTAACCGAAGCGAACATCATCCAGTACACTGGCCCCTACCCTACCAGAGCAAATATGGCCAGTATCTTATGGTGTGGCTGTTAAAAACATAAACATATTCATTTTTTATAATTCAAATTCATATTCGTAATGGTGGAAAAGTCTGAGGTATTTGTGAAACGTATCGTCTCACTATTGCAGAGCTAAAGTAATCCAAGGTTTAGACATCTAAAGATGAAGAGAATTTTTACATTTAACACAACATACATACACATCAGAAAAATATACAAACGCAAGTTTTCCTTCAGTAATCAATAATGATGTATATTATTTAAAAGTGAAAAAGTACTGTGAATACAATAAACCTCAGATACACTGTGAAATAGCAGCAACAATTTATTCTTTAGTTCTGAATGATCTTTCCATGGCACAAAACCACCTTTCCTGCAAGTAGCTGTTATTTCTGTCAAATTTCACGAGAGCCCCAGATTTCGATCACTTAAGATAGATGGGAACCTCTCGCTAATTCGTGCCGAGCTCTTGAGCATGCACACAGCAAAAGTCTGGCCGCTATCAAGCCCAAGTAGGTCACAAAGGAAAAAAATAGCATCCTTGTTGTCAGCCACTCACACCTGTTGGGCCTTCTGCCAGTTGAAGGAATATTTCTCTGAAAGTAGGTTGCGAGGAGGTCAGGCCAACCTTGAGCTGTGAAGAGTGAGAGGGAAGGTAGCTTGTGTTTTTAGCGTCTTAAGGACACAACAATAGGTTTTTATCCCTAATGTGCTGAGCAACTGTTTCAGCAGCAAAAATGCTGTCCCCAGTATAAATTTATGGATTCAATTTGTTTTCTGCTGCTACGAAAAACTGTTTAATTCACTTCTGATTTCCCTGGAACACCCGTCACGCTTTGACTCTCGTCCCAGTTGAACATTACTCCTCAAACTTTGCTGTCATCACTGTGGAATAAGTAGAAAACCTCTTGTAACAACATGGAATGACTAAATACACATCTCAGTGTCTTAAAGTTCTTCCTGTCCCACAAAAAAAACAGTATCAGTTATAGTTAAAGATGACTGAAGAAGTTTTTGCTCGTCAATCCTTTAACATTGCCAAAATAACCTTCCACCATTTCAGGAATTTCCCCCAAATTCTGTCACTTCTCTATTCCAGTCTGACTTGGAAACTGGTGCCCATGCCAGCTGTGGTGCCTTTTTTTACATTAAGGTCATCACATGTTATACAAACCATTATACATTTCTTTTAAGCCAGTTCAAATTGCTTGACTAGGACCAAAACTCTGTTGTTCCTATGCTATAAACCTCTTAATAGTCTGGCCCCAGAATATATCGCTCGGAATTAAAGGCTCTCAAGGCTGCAATAACGCATTGTTGCCTGTTGCCATTGCTTTTATGCTGTGCCACATAACTATCCCCACAGTGCTCTGATAAGTGGACCATATTAACTGCACTTCTCACTTGTATATGCCGTCCAACTTTCCTGCATGAAATTGCTGAATTCATGAGGGGACTATCCTTGAATGCAGAAAAACAGGCCATAGGCGTAAGGATGGGCGTCAGAGGTAATGCATGTGAAACTGATGAGACGAGTCAGACCTGTGCAGAGCTTCACCAGCAGAGGAAGACAGGGGGAGGAAGGAGCAGGTATTAATGAACTGATGCAGCGAAGTCTCTGACAGCTGAATGGGAGCACTGGAAGTGACCGTTCACTGGCGTGCTGGCGCTCTCTGCTGGACAGGGGAGATGCTTGCAGCACAAGTGAGTGAGCAAAATCATCGATGCACTGAATCATCAGCATCAGCACCAGCTGCTGATTCCTTGTTTAACCTGGGACAGACTTAAGAAACACACTACAAAACAAAGTTTTTTAAAATCAAACTGATTTAAATTGGTGGCAGGTTACTTGTCCCGCTGTCTTATTAGGCTTTCGAAAATTACTTTTTTATCACCAAATTTCTAAACTGTAAATATAAATATTTTCTGGTGGTGAAATTATCGGTGATATCCCTTTTTGTCCATTGCAATGATATATTTTAAACACAGAGCAGTTCTCAAGGAAAACTAATTTATCATGCTTTAGAGACTTCTGAAAAAACTATATCGCATATGAGTAATTGACATTTAAAAAAATCTTTGATATTAATGTTAAAATTAAAAATGCTGCACTTATGACAAAAGGGAAATAATTTGTGATACAGTGAGCATAAAGAATGCATCTCCTTATACTATTACTGCGTTGTATTAAAAATAATAAATCATCAAATCAATTAGTGTAATTGGGTTTTTATATGGACAAAAATAGAAAAAATGATTAAATGCACTGCACTGCACTCTACTCATTAGACTTTAGTGCAAAGATAAAGCAGACTAAAATAGTGTATAGATGTTAAAGTCCATGTTAAGGCAGAGGAACCTTTTTTAACGGATGTTGTTGGTTTTTTAGTCTTCGTGGTTGGTCGGTATCAGTTCTTTACATCAGGACAAGCTTCAGTTTCCCCACATTACTCTATTCACATGAGGCATGAGTCAGTCGTTTCCAAGAACAGGCCACAAATTCTTGATAGGATGAGGTCTGGACTCTGACTCGGACACTGAACCATTGTTGTTTTTCATCCATTCCTGTGTAGCTGCGGTTTTTCAAGTTTTGGATTGATGTCTTGAAATGAAAAAGAAAGTTGCAGTTCTCTTGCAGACCGGAGCAAGTTTATTTTTCCTAAGAATTCCTTTGTATTTTCCTGCATCCATTTGACCCCCCAACCCCCAGCAGCCCCCCCTGGGCCTGCTTCAGAGAAGGATCAGCCTGATGCTGCCTCCTCATGGCAGAGACATTGTTTCTGCTGATGTGTATGTTTACTGATGTCCACTACAAAAACATGTTTGAGACCAGAGGCTGTAATGCCACACAGCAGTAAAGAAGTGAGTTGTAAAGCGTCCCTGTTGACCTCGTTCAGAACTTGTCATGTAAGGACAGTTTTTTAAAGAGGAGGATTTGTAGCTGTACCATATTTTCGTTTGACTTGACTGTCTGGTATATACTTCTCGCGGTCACTTCTGAAGAGGTCACAGAGCAGTCAAATTCACATGGATTCACATAATTTAGTTTTCATCAGTAATTTAGACTGCTTAGATTTTTCAATTTCATTTTTTACTTCTGTTTTTTTACAATCATGTTTAATTTTTCTACTTTCACCTTTGATTTCGTGTCACTCTTACAGTCACTGTGAGACTTTGGAATCAAGGTTAGGTTTTTATTTCCAGGAAAAACGTTTGTCAAACAAAAGCAATACAAAAAACTGTAAAACCACCAAAAATAAAAATGATATCTTTTTCGGGAAGTAGGAAATAGAATAACATTCAATTCATGTATTTCACATTTATAGATGTTTATGTATTTTTGCAGTTTAAGAGTGTCCATTGCGTATTGGACTTTGCATATGTGTGAAATCAATAAAGTGAAAACATTTCATTGATTATCTGGATAATTTTATGATTAATGAACCGTGTTTGTGACTTTGGAACACATTATTGCCTTTGTCCTAAACACTGAATGAATGAGATTATAAAGGAGGATGAAAGGTAATACTATTAATTATAATAATAATCATAATTAGAAGATTACAAACTTTATATTATTGTTATAATATATTTATTGTTTATCTATAGAGGTATAATCTGGTCAACCTTCTCATATACAGCCTAAATCTGCACATTAAATGTATTCGAAACACTGATCATTTTCAGGAAACACAAACTAAACAATTTCAAAATGGAAAAAAGAATAGAGAAAGTTAATTTTGAGTTAATTCTTGGTTTTGAGATTAAAAGTTGTTGGCCAACCAAAACTTGCCCTGGACGAACGAAGTATTTGTGTGTGCTGCGGTGAAAAGCGGAAATGTCAGTGGATTCGGAGATGAGGAAACAGCTCGTGGAGGAAGTGGCGAGTTGTACTTTTGTTTTAACTAATCACACTGAACTAAGGGCTTCGGAACAAAGAAATGAGACTTTCCTTCCCAGCGGAAACACCTGGAAACACCTGCAGGACGTTGCTCATTGCAATTGCACACGAACACCACACAACCTGATTAAATGATCCTTTTCAAAATCTAAAGCTCCTTTTTGTACAATGGAGACATTCAGTAAAACCTGTCATTATAACGTTATCGGATCAGATCGGTATCTTTCCCCCTCTGCGTATTTTCCAGCCTCCTCTTTTCTCTCCGTGAAACGCCACAGTCGTCCAACCCTTTTTTTCCTCCAGTCAGATTCTCAGACTTTTTCTTTTTTGTCTTTTTTTTTTTTCGTGAAGCTCAAACACAGGTCGCCGCTGCAATTTCGGAATCTGCGCTTGTATATGGCGGACGAGACTTTCCACCGGAGGAGGAACCGCAGCACGAACCCGCGGTGCTTCGGCAGCAACCCCCTCTGCTCGGCCGGAACCGAGCCGCTCTGCACGGCCCGAGTAAAGAGAACCTTTAAATCCACGGCCCCATTACGCCATTACTCTTTTCTTAAAATGTAACGCAGCGTGTCGAGGAGGAGGAGGAGGAGGAGGAGGAGAGAGAAAAAACCGTCGTGGTGGGAATTTTTTTTGGGGAATTTCTCATAACTAATTCACAATTTTTTTTTTTTTCTCCCGGAGGAAGCAGCTGAGCAGCCAGGTCTGGTTCGCGGGAGGGAAGCCTTCTGGAGCGGGGAGGCTGTTTTCGCATGAGCCGCATCGTTTCTGGAGGTAATGTCAAACCGCTTCACTCCGGGTGTTTTTTTTCTCATTTGGATAAAAAAAAAAATCCTAAATTTGAGGAAATTTCCGGATGTTCAAGTTTTTCCTGGTCGCCATGAACCGGGAGCTGCCTGCCTCCCACCCCAAAAAAAAACCAGGTGCAGGGGCTGCGAAGCCAATCCCGAAATGTGCCCTAATCTCCGGGATGAATTCCCCCCCTTAATGAAGTTTCCATGTAAACTGCTGACTAGTCGTGTGGGCAGCTGGTTAGTTTTAGCTAATCGCGAACTAGCCGGAAACCACTGGGCATGTCGCCGCGGAGCTGGGGCGACCAGGGGCTGACAGTGTGGCAACGTGAAGGACGGTGAGGGGAGGAACAGTCTGAAACACAAAAACCTCCTGCAGCCATGTTTTGTGAAAATTTTCCCTGCAAATTTGAGCCTCGCCGGAGTTGCTTCTCCACCCCCGAAAGTCACGCACCGCAGGCGGCCACTGTCGGTCGCATTTGACCGCGCGGTGCTCGGTGTTTACGGGCGAGTATAAACACCAGAGTGTCGTTCAGGGCTAAAATACATTTGGATTTCTGTTATTTTTTTGGGGGAATATAGAGGATTGGGAATCTGGTCCGGTGTCGTTGGCGCCACCTGTAGGCAGTAATTTAGAGAAATGGAAAAAATAAATTGTAATGAGACTAGTTTTTGAGGTTTGTTTTATTGAATTGCATGTTCGATCATTCTTAAATCACATTACATTTGAATGCACTGTGTGCGGACAATGCTAATTAATGCTAGAAAGGAGCATTTAAAGCTGTATTCAAAGCACTGTGTGAATTGATTCTGCTCCTTTTTTGCATAATTAATATTCTGGTTTCAAATGATTTTGCGATAAAAAAAATGTTTTTTGTTAAAAAAATCTTGTCGTATTATTATACTGGACAGAGATTTAAACTGTTCACTTAGTCCCTCACACTCATGAACTGTAATTTAGATGTTTCTCTTTGTTTGCATTCCTCTGATGTGTGTGTGTGTGTGTGTGTGTGTGTGTGTGTGTGTGTGTGTGTGTGTGTGTGTGTGTGTGTGTGTGTGTGTGTGTGTGTGTGTGTGTGTGTGTGTGTGTGTGTGTGTGTGTGTGTGTGTGTGTGTGTGTGTGTGTGATGATGATCTATGCACAGATGTAATTTACTGCCTGGTAAACATCGAACAATTTTTACTTTTTTTTTTACTTGTAGAGATTGGAAATCTGTAAGCGGAAAAATAACTGTCCAAAGTGAACTGAGCAGCAGTGGAAGAAGAAAGACCCAAGTCAGCATAATTTGAGGGCAGGAAAAACAATTACAACCAGTGCCTCTACTGTTTATATTAATCCTGCAGACGCCAAACAGTTTCCCATCTTGCATGGCTTGCTTTTTATTTTAATGTAAGGGAAACTGTGAAGGCCATTTTTTGCTGTGGGTAATTTTAATGCTGACCTTCAGATATGTATAAATTTAAAGAGCGGGTGGAAATTGTGTCTGCTTATGCAAAATGTGAGTGTAAATTCTGACCTTTGCTTGCAAAGTCTATTTAAAATGCAGAAGGTTCAGTTAAAGTACAAAACTGAAGATAGGCAACCAGTGTCAGGAGTTTAATAGGGCTGGATCACTCAAAGGGATGGGAATGTTTACATGCAGAATGCCTGAAGGACCATGTAATAATTTCTAAAGCTCTCAGGGATCATGCTAAACTGTTACAATGAGAAACCCTGATTTGGTTAATGGGAACAGCATTCTGGGAGTGCTCTCATTTTAAGTAAGGTAAGAGGAATGCTGGTTTGTTGCTACATGAACAAAAGCTTTGTTTCACTGAGGATATTCGGAGCGAATAGTTTGGATAGAGAGGTGGAAGTGTGAGGGATCCTATCACAGTTCTTGGTTTACTGTGGTTGAAACACAGTTGCTGCTCTAATTAAACAACCAAGTACAGAGGTTTTGTTTTCTCTTTCAGGGTAAAGGCTGTTCGACTAACAGTTCCTGTCTTTGATGCCATGCCAATTCCCTTTTGTTGTACAATTACAGATTCCTGATTTGTGCATCCTCTCAGACATAGTGAACATTTTGTGTTCCTTTATTTTCTTAATGGCATGTTGAAAATGTCTGACAATGGCTTCACTTAAATGAGTCTCTAGGGAACGGCTTTTCAGGGTTGGGTCTGCTGCATTAAAAAAAAATCTGTGCATTCTGCACATATTTTGCCTGCGTCTCCCTTTGTAAAAATGAACCTTATTGGTTTCATGAATAATGCATAGGGATGTTCAATTGCTGCAGCAATGAAAATTAAGCCTGTTTACGTGCAGTGGTTATGTACACAGAAGCTACTTTTTTTTCCTTGACCATTTTCTGAAGGTAGAGCAGAGCCTGAATAGCTTTTCTGAAAATACAAATTTTCAGCAAAGCAAATCTCATTTCTTTGAGTGAAAAGGGGAGGGGTGAAACTCCCGCGGGTTTAATGAATCCATAAATCACAATAGTGCCAGGTTTGCTGCGCCTGTGTCGGTGTGCAGTGTAATTTTGATTTTCATCAAAAATTTAATCTCCCAGCCTACAAGGGTTTAGAAGCAGGCCGGATGCCGCCCTGAATTTCTAATTTTAGGGCCCTGATCTTTCAGGATTTATTTTTTTATAATTCAAGTCTGCTTTTCAATATCTCATGTTATTAAATTTTAATTCGTGGCATTAACATATAGATTGAAAAGGTTTTTATGGCAGTTTTTGAGTGTATGCTGATGGAATTTTACTAGACGACACAGTTTCTTTTTCCAAAGCATCTTTGGTCTGTGTGTGTGCATGTGAGTGAGTGAGGGGGGGTTTATCCATTTCTCTGCATTATTGCTTTTTGAAATCATTGGTCATACACCATCTTGGAAGACATTTATTACAGGAAAATGTGCTTTTGATTAAAGAAACGGAAAAGCAGGCAAAACATTTAGTGTGAAACAGGTTTTTGGTCAACCCTTGCTCCCAGTCACTGACTCTGCTCTGGATAATATAAACATGCAGCGAAAGCAGTGATTGAAGTGACCCCCTTCAGCCCCCATATTTAGCTGATTCCTATTTTTAATCCCTCAGGAGTGGAAACATTTTCCTGAGCCTTAAACAAATTTGTATTTTATATTTGGAATCTCTATTCCAGTCTGCTTAACATGCAGAGCACAGGGATTTTTGGCAAAGTAAGACTCAATTCAAAGTAAGAAAATCCCCTCGAAGTTAGAAGGACACACATTTTTTCTTCCTTTTTTTTGTTGTTGCTTTAACCGAGCACAGTGATTGATTTGCTTCATTATTGTGCAGAGGCAGATACAGTATTGCCCAAATATAGGCCAATTATTTTAAGTACCTAGACTAAGAACTGAATTCTTAACAGAGGTACGTCCTAGAGATATTTTCCTTGTATGCCTAACATCCTTATTCTGTAACCCTTAGTGAAAAGTTATTATATTGTTAATATGCATGCATTGACATTTCAAAAAACAGCTGGGCCAAATCACAAAAAGAAAACTACTTAAACTGGCATAAATCACAAGGCAACATACCCCTGCTTACTTTAATGCCTGTTAATCTGATACTATCTATAGATCTATGATATGCAAATAACAGTTGATTATTTCATTTAAGTATATTTCCTGCTCTTGTGTTAGTGTTTATCTCCTCCGCTGGCCTTGTGTCTTAGTTGTTTTAGGTTGTGCTTTATATGTGAGGAACATCAAGGACATGTGCACCTGGTTTAGATTTCTGTTCTGTCATGCTGCTGCAGGTTACAGTATATCAAAAGACTCAAGACTATGAAAGAACAGAAGTCCAGATGGCTAATTTTGCATTTTGACTTTAATTAGAGGAAAGGGAAAAACAACACACTTTTCATATAGTCATGTTATGCATTCAAAATGTTGCACAGGAAATCTTCCACGGAGGATAAATGAATCTAATTCTGACGAGCATGTGTCGCTGCCATTATTTGATTTGATTACAGTTCAGGTTTACAAGTTTCATGACTTTGTGTTCAAGCAGGAAATTAGATGCATTTGTTCCCCCCGCTGATACACACACACACACACACACACACACACACACACACACACACACACACACACACACACACACACACACACACACACACACACACACACACACACACACACACACACACACACACAACGGATCCTCCAATCAATCAGGAGCCAATCAATATAAGCAAGTATCCAAAAGGCTTATAAAATGGCGGAAGCAAAGCATTGTCACTCCACCATTGATCTCCCTGCTCAATCTCCTTCGTCCAGCTGTCGCAGGCATCTCATGGTCCCCCCCTCCCCAGCTCCACATGTGCTCAACATGGCCCTGATGACCACTGTGGTAGTGTGTCCATGTAGGAATGGGAACACACTGCTGGTGCTTAGTGAGCTCTGGGTCCTTTATTAGCCTGTTATGAGCAATGCTGCTAATATCCTGTTCCTGTGTTTGACGGTTGCATCTGGCTCAGTTGGGCCCATTTCTTTTATACATTGGATACAATTGCAAAAGCTATGTCCAGTGATTTGCAACCTCTGGGTCAAGTTCCTACTCAAGTGTCCCCAGATAAGCCTGAGGGGTCAGTAGATGATTAATGGGAAAGAAGGGAAGAAAAAACTAAGTTCTCAAATCTGTTTTAGTTATTTTTTTTTACTTTTCTCTAATTGTCCCTTTCTTCGGTGAAACAATTACCTCTGTGGCTCAAATAATTATTAAATTGAAACCATGTGATGAGTTTAGTGGGTGAAACACGCAAAATGTTAGCATTTTAAATGAAAGTGAGTTGAAGTTCAAGTGTAATAAGAAGTAAACTTAATTATTTTGAATTACTTACGCACATCCACCAACAAATAGGTGATGTTTTTTTTTCTGGGCTACTTTGTTAGATAGCAGGATAGTGCAAACACTACTCAACTGATTTCCATAAAATGTTTGTTGAGTGGAGCATGACCCCAATACATTTTGGTGTGGATCCAGATTGAGGGGGGTGCAGGGTTTTTTTCCCCACTTTATTTTACATTGCAAGATGTTTTTCAACATTTTACTTGAATCCTTAGAGAATAATTCATGAAGCTTGATGAAAAAAAATCGGGCCTGTTTAGGGCACTGTTATTTATGAGTGTGTGCAATTTGGTGCAGATCCAAATAAAAATGTGGATCTAATGAATTTAAATGTGGTTTCATAAGGAGATTGGCGGAGGTATGCGCACTACTAAGTGCCACTCTGGTAATGACGATGAGAAGTAATCAATCATTTAAAAAATGAGATTCATTGTAGAGGAGTGTAGTTTTCTTTATTACCTGTTGCTTACCTCTTTTATTCTTATGTTGGAAAACAAAGGAACAGGTTATTAGCACCATTAGCTCACCGATGTCGTAAAATGTTTAAAGAAACCAGTTGCTGATTGGTATCATAATCTGATCCTAATAGTGATGTTAAGTTTGATTTGTGATATTACCCTTATTCAAAGCTTTAAAAGACTCATTCAAATGGTTTAAATCCCATTTATAAATGACATGATCAATGAATTTCCCTTAGTGTTAATAATTTATATCCAAATGATAAATACGTCAAAGCTAAGAGTCACTTTATTTGTGCTGTCCTCATTCATTTGTAGAATTTGAGCTGACAGAAGGCTTTTACTCAACCACACACGGAAACAGACTTACAGACAAACAGCTCTGATGACACATTGCTTTTTGTATGTGTGAGGGATTACACTTGTCACGGGAGAAAATGTTCATACCAGTGTAAGTTCTGCCAAAACACTGCCAAATGCCGGTGATGTTGACCTTGAAATTGCTTCCCCTAGGCCACAATTTGAGGAAAAAGAAAAAAGTGCTGAGACAGAGAAGCCTGGCTTTTACTGTATTTTTCGTGACTCGCTATACAATTTTGCCTGAAACACACTTTTCACACAGCAGAGGATGAAGAAGATTGTGAAAACATAGGTCAAAATGAAACAATGCGTACATTGTACATTGAGCAGAGATAACTACTGACATGTAGAAGCAGTTGCATTTATCCACAGCAATAACGTTGCTACTTTATCTCTTAATTCATAGTGATAAAATAAACAGAATTCCTCTCACTTGCAGGTGACTATTTATTTTTGTGGGTATCACTTTATTTTCATAGTGAAGAATGAGCGTTCACAGCGTATTAATAAAGACTCTACACCACTGGTTTTACTGCCCACTGCAGCAAGCCTTGTACGGAGCAATGTCGAGTCATTTCTAATGGTACACAAACCAGCAAAGCTTAATTTCAGGTGTGTTCAATATTTATAATTTAAGCAATGTGTACCTATAGAAGCAAATCATTTGGAAGTTTTCACTTGCGTTAACTCTTCTATTCATCCTTCCTATCTGCAGCAACATTTGAGGAGTCATTAAAAGGGGGCTTAGAGAGAATGCCAACAATTTCAGCAGTTCACATGTTCCACATGACTAAACCTACAAAATGTAGAACTGACTATTAGATTTATGATGCCACTGAGATGTAAAATTTGACACTGCAGCGTAGACAATAAATGGGAGACTTTGCTGACCTAGAAGATTTCTGTGTGAATTCTTGCAGCCAAATGAGGTTAAAAATCTGGTTCATACATTCTCTTATTATAGCAATGTACCTTGAGCGTGACAACACAAGTGTCACAATTTCCTGTCCTTCCTCTTTTTCCACGCTTTAGATAAAAATAATCATGCATCCATCATTTTTCCACCAAACTTTTAACAGTACAGTCCAGCCTAAGTATTTTCGTTTTCTGTAGTTTTGAAAATAGAATTTGATAATATAGTTTTAGTGCAGAGTATTTAATTATCAATGGCTTATGTCATTGAAGAAAGAACTGTGTGAGAGATATAGGTCTAGAGATTAAATATCTGTGGTTTCATGTTGTCCTCTGATTAAACCACTGAACCTGGGTTTTAAGTCAGTTGTTATTGTTGAGCAGCAGCCGGCTCATTTCTATAGGGAACTTGTGGGACATGGTTAATCTACTGTATTTTCTTAAACAGTGTTAAAGTGCTTGACACCAGATAACCTGTGAATGTAAACCCTGTTTGTTCTACACTTTCCGGATAGTGTGGATGAAATGACACGGGTGCACAAAGATGTTGTACACCTTATGCCACTCGCAAAACCAGACATTTTGTCCCCGAATGAATAAATTAATGTTTACTTTAAGAAATTAGCAACTTAATGTTTAAAATGAAATCCTCCTTAAGGGTACTGTCAATGGAAAGTGACCATAGTGGAAAAGTTCAAATGAAATACTTTAAAACTTAAATGTCAGTGTTTGCAATTATAACGGATGTTTGCCTGGATGATTTGGTCCCAGAGGAGTCTGGCTAGCCCTGATGATCCTGTGACCTTTCCAGGAGGCCAGCATGTCACATTCCTTCCCTGTCCAGCAATGGTGCTTGTGACAAGATATACATCTGGACTAAATTCTAATGAAATATGCTGAGTATTGTTATGGCAAACATAATTTAATTGAAAATGAAATCTACCTTTATAAATATGAAAAAACTGCTTGTTCCAAACAAAGGGATAAAGGGTATCCGGAAAATCAACAAAATACTTCTATAACCTTGCTCAAGACGCATTGAGTGTTGCATTTATTGTACGATTTAGTTGATATCCTCATCATTTCATTTTTCTACCACTGAACGCGAGCTATTTAAACTGAACACCAAAAAGGTTTTGTCTGGACATTATCCACTTCACGTCCCTGTTTACTGAGCCATGATGGTTGTGTGTCACATCCAAAGAAAGGTGTATCAGGTCTATGAAAAGGCTTCTTGTTGCTGTATTGGTTTGCTATTAATAGAAGACCAATTTTGCCTCTTTCCATAATATCACTCATTCTGGCATAACTCTGTTTAGCTTGGTTGCATTTTGAGTACAGTCTCTTGACAAGGCCTTTTATAGCCATGTGCTGAAGTGGCAAGTTGTGTAATTTGGATATTTCTGAAATTAGAGCGTTTGGGTGCCACAAAGCTGTGGAATTTATCCCATCAAGGGTCACTTTTATTCACATTGGAGCCACTCTGTTCTTCACTGCTAACAGCACGTAATTGTGTCTGGTTTTTCTCTGTCCTGAAAATGACATTGTCAGATGTCTCCTGACCTTTTTGAGCTCACACATCCCTCTACTTCATTTAGAAAAAGGGAAGTGTTTGTCTCAGTTTGGAGTAAATTTTTTTACTTTAACCTGATACAGATTTTCGTTTATTCTTTCCAGTTTGCTCTTTGGTACTTCACTCAAAACTGGTATATTGTTTACATGGTAGAGCTGATACTGTTAAATGACCATACATTTAAGTTAATTTCTATCTTCCTCACACAGAAGCGAAGGCTCAGAGGAGGCAGAGTCATGAGTGCACAAGAGGCACCCAATCCTGGGAAGGAGAAGGCGGACAGTGGGAGCACAGCCACAGATGGCCCCTCACCAACCTTAGCCTCAGCCACCAAGACTACAAGTCCGGCACCCGTCACAGTTAAGAAAGAGCCCGGGATCTTCGAGACGAGCAACGGGAAAGTTGGCGATGCCAATCCTGCTGAGATCTGTGTTGTTATTGGAGGAAATGATGGAGGAGGAAGTGGAGGCGGATCACGTAGAGCTCCTACCGAGGGTATGTTTGCCCTTGGTACTCCTCCTCCAACGAAGAGCACAGACTCATGCATAGGTGTGTGAATATATGTATGTTGACTGCAGCCGTGCCTGATCTCTCTTGACCCTGGCCTTGCTTCCTGACCATCAAAACAGGCTGCACAGCATTTTAAAATGACATTTGAAAAAAGATCAGCAGCGGCATCTCCTTTAGCAAACAATGTGCTAAACAGTTGAGAGCTTGTTGCTGCTGTTGAATTTTTTTAATGTAATTTTCCAATCCTGTGAGCACAAAATACATTTCCTTAATCTCTTTTATAGAGAGAGGTGTCAGCTCAAATCTGCCAGGTATATAAAAACCTGAGGAATGAACCCTAGATTAAGTGCATCGCTAGTGACTGCATCATTGGGGCTTAATGAGAAAATGTTTCTTATGGCCGGTGGCTGGAAGCGTTATGTTTTCGGGTTGTCTGTCTGTTTGTTGTCTTTCCTATTCTTTAATATCTCAAGAATGCCTCGGGGGAGTCTCTTCAAATTTCCTATAAACATTCAGGGTTGACCTGGATGACCTGATAAGATTATGGTGATTAAAGGTCACTCTGACCTCACAAACCCCTTTTTTTTTCTCGGGAGTGCAAGATCATAGGTACGCGTCAAGAGATTCCTTTCAAATTTGGTATAAATGTTCACTTAGAGTTACAGATTTAATGATTAGATCCGGATGGTCAAAGGTCAAAGGTCACTGTGGCCTCCCAAAACCTGCCTTCTGGCCTCTTGAACATGATATATCAGGTGCACCTTTAGGGAATTTCTTCAGATTGTGGCCTGGACTCATAGATGAACTGATTTAATTTCAGTGGAGAAGGTCTCAGTGGTTAAAGTTTAAGGTCATGTTGACCTCATTAAGTGTGGAGAAAAAACAAATGTGTAAACTGAAACTGCATTAGTTGGTGGATGTTAACAACCTCAGGGCGCAAATTCAAATTCTTTTGTTTGAATTAGAGTGAAAGAAGTTAAGCCTATGATAATGCTAATGAATATTGTTAATATAACAAGACGGACTAAGCAAATTCCTTACATGTACTGTTTGCATATTCGGTACCCACTCTCCTGCCAAAGCTAATCAGTCCAACATCCTGCTGTGAATCATACCAAAATCTTTAATGCTTCTAGATATAAGTGTATCTTAATTAATTGAAATAATAAAATAAAATGTTAGGAAGTCATTATACTTAAGAATAATTAAACAGCTTTCAAAATGATCATAAAGGTGAATTCTAAAACTAAACATTAGTACTTAAACTTCATTCAATGTAGCTTTGTGTACCTAATAAACTGGTATCTTGAGTATAGATATTGTCACTTACAAGTATTTAATCCAGAGTTGCTGTATGTACAGGTATATCCTCCTGATAATACTGTGGCATTGTTTTTATGACACTGTTTTGAATTCTCCTGCAGGCTCATATGTATGTGGGGTATGCGGGAAGAAGTACAAGTATTACAACTGCTTCCAGACACACGTCAGGGCACACAGAGGTAAGATAACCTAGGTTTTATGTATATGTAGTAATAAATGTCTGTTCGCTCTGTTTATTCTCTAGACATCATTGTGGTAATATCAATCACTTCCTCTATTTGAGTCATTCATGTCCTGTTTTCACCAGAAATTGTATTTAATCTATTTCTATCTATTTTAACCCAAGTGATTTTTCTAAATTTTCTTCCTTTTATAGAATCAGAAGCTATGATTACAGATACTTTACCCCAGACGCCCAACAGTGAGTACACTTTTGCAACACAATTGAATTCAACACCAATGCTAGCACAAGCTGTTTATTTCATACTCGGTCATTTAACAGAGTACACCACAATTAAACTAACTTAGCAGGCTATTCGTCCCCCTCATTGCCCCATTGTCAGTCTTGTCTCATCACTGTAGTCCCCATAAACACAAGTTGACATCCCTTTGGCAACATCCAACTTTACATCAAACTTTGTAAAAAATCATGATCAAAGGTCATGATTTTTATTTGGATGACCCAATATCAATTCTTATAGTCTTCGCAATTGCACCTTGTTCCGTAAACCTGCATTTATTATTATATGTTGACAGTAAATGTAAATGTTTTCATGGTGTAAATTAAGTTATTTAAATTTGCACACATATTTGATATTAAGGTAAAAAGATATGTAGATGATATGTGGCTGTTTGAGCCAGTAATTTGTTCGACCAACCTGGAAGTTTCCCTCCCAGCGGTTCCCTCCTTAAAAAGGTTGTGGGATTTAAGTGGTTTTTGGATAATTGCATAAAATAATTTGTGTGATGAACACATTTCCATGTAACTTTCTTTCAAAAGATGATCTTTACAAATGAACACTACTTCTTTGATGTTTAAATCCTAAATACAATCACAGAAGTAAAAGCCCAATATAAACAACCTACACAGTCTGCAATACTTCAGTGAAACCCCCATTACATCTCAAACTTGAAATTCAATTTGGCATGTTTGCCTGTTCCTCAATTAAATTACCTCTTAAGGAATTCAATAATATTTTGGAAGAGCATGAGTATAAACATAAAGAGGCCGACAAATTGTGAATAGATCACTTGTCCTGTTTGACCTAAAGACTTTTAATGTTCCTGTAAATCTCCTTCATCTTATATAGCCTTTTTTTGGCAACAGCTTTTTACAAAGACATACTAACACTTTAAAACAGCAGATGTATTTTGTAATTATTATTATTATCATTATTATTAAAATAAAATATGTACACCATTGTGCATGTTTTATAATAAACATATAATGTTTGATATAATCCCATTGCCTTTGGAACGAAGGTACCTAAATATCATAAACTGGGGTTTAAGTTTCATTCCTATAGCACTCTATAAATAATAAATAAGTACAGTCTATGTGGACCTGCCACAGTTAACAGGTATGTTGTGACTCAGGATGAAAAACAGATTTCGTCTGTCTTGTAGCCAATGTAGAGATCACGTCACTGAGAGGGATCGACTGAGAAAAGCCTGCACACTGCCGGGGCTATGTCTGTGTTTGTTGAGGATATATTATCTCAGGGATGTGAAGCTGTGCAGGTGAAGAGTGTGTTCATTCTTCATTCAGTCGGTCCCTGTCACAGAGCTAACTCTGGCTAACAGCTGTCTGCAGATATCAGGCTGATGTCTTGTCAACACAAATGATTCAGATGACTTAGTGAGCAGACTTTCAGTTTCTCTTCTGTCTGTGCTCAAAGTGATGATTAGAGTTATCTGTACTTGGCTTAAGCATCTGCTACCTACACATTTTCCAGGATAAATTCTGAGAAGCACTTGATGATATATTACTATTTATCTGTTATAACTAGAGCACCGCGAATTGAAATGAGTATGAAATATAAAATGAATCTATTCTGATATGGTTTCAGACCATATGTACAAACTGCTTTGACTAATAAGTGTCTGATACAGGTTAGAATTTGGGGAAACTACATCTACCTCTTCTCCCTGTAATAAACATATCAATGAGTAATTTTAAGAAGCTACCCTGCTGGATACAGGATTATACTTCATCACTAAAGAGTACATTTTTAGTGAATGTGCACTGTAGGTTTCAAGTTCCCAAATCACACTTTTTCATGCAAAATATTGGACTGTGACTGGCTTCCTACTAAAGCATATTGCATTCACTTGAGAAAAATCAGCTCTTTCAAATAAAAACGGGATCAAACTACATAGTGTATCTTTCAACACTCTCAATATTGGCAAAATGAGAGCTTCTCTGGGAATTTTGAGGCTGTCTTGTCAATTCAGAAAAATAAGAGCGGATTTTTTTGTTTTCTCATGAAAACTTTATCCAGAATTGAAATAATTATCTTGTCAATTCAGAAAAACATTTTCTGTATTTGTACATGCAATACCTCTCTGTAGTTTCCAGATTAGTTGTCACACAAACACATGAAACTGAGAGCCTAAGGTAAGGATAGAGAACATTTCCCGCTCAGCAGATGAAAGCAATAACAAACTCTGCACATAAGCCATTCTGCACAGTGAAGGTCAAACATCCAGCCGAAGTAACAATAAGCAAAACACATTTTTGAGGGGAGGGGGATGGGGCTGGCTTAAAACCGAGCCAATTTAAATTGATGTCCTCATACCAACACAGTGACACACTGGACCTTCTTTGTCTGACAACACCAGCTCCTCTAATTCAACAGACGTAAACCTGAAACTAACCATAAAATAAATGGCGGCTTGCAGGTATGGGGATGTTGCTCCTTTTTAATGGCCTCGTATATCAGCTGCCAGGGCCTGTATTAATCAGACATCTTAAAAATCACTCGCAAGAATCGCTGTGAAAGTTTGATTAGGACTAAAAATACTCTTAACTTCACAGTGGTACTTGAGTTATTTATAAAGCTTCCTACAGCACTCTCAACAATCATTACGTGATTTTGTACATCGCTTAAAGGCTGCGGCAACAACATGGCAGAGAGAAGAGAAGGACCAGTCTTCTTTATTGAGCTATTGAGGAATACAAACACTGTACAACCAACAGTCTGTGACAGTGTAAACAACTAGGGCAGGTAGAAAATGCTGATAGATTTAATTCTTTGGAGAATGTAACCTGTTTTAATTTGTATATTGAACTTTGCCGTATATTGAACTTTAAAATGCCTAGCTTTCCAATTTGTATTTTTACATAGGACTTGCTTTTATTAGCAGTCCAAGGGCCCCCCTAAAAAACGTAGAAGCAAGTAAAGATAAAACAAGCCAAGGCAAATCATAACCTGCTTGACGTTTAATTAATTTAATATATACTGTTTATTAAATTAATTAGATGCCGTATATTGAACTTTATAATGCCTAGTTTTCCAATTTGTATTTTTACATAGGACTTGCTTTTATTAGCAGTCCAAGGGCCCCCCTAAAAAACGTAGAAGCAAGTAAAGATAAAACAAGCCAAGGCAAATCATAACCTGCTTGACGTTTAATTAATTTAATATATACAGTATTATTTATTTATGGTTGACTTGACTGAGATGTTAGTGATCAAAAGAAGTTTAAAGCTCAAGTTAAAAGCAGCACAGTGAAGATATGCCATGAGTCCAGGCTTGTGTGCAATGAGCGGTTCCTGTATGTGAAATATCCAGCGCTAAAGGAGTGCAGGTAGAGGAATCATTTTGGCTGCAGCGTTGTGGAGGAGTGCTCAGAGTTGAAGAGAGTATTTTTGGGAGCGCGGCAAGAACAAGCTTTTCGTGGTTCTGACCAAGTGGGCGTTGAGACCAAAAACAGCTCCACAATTAAAAAAAGATGCAGGGGGTGGTAGGGGGTTTGGCTTCAGGTACTGAGCGAGACCAGGAAGTTTCATCATCAGATGCCAAAACAAACTTATACTTTATGACAGGATTAAACATCTCTAGAGAGTTTATCACACTGACAGCAGTTTTGTATTTTTGTTAGTAGTTGCCAAGTAGCAGAGGAAATACAACTTAAATTTTTTTTTCACATTGTACCAAGCTTAAAGAGCTGCCCAAGTGCACGTTGCTAGAATGTGTGCCGGCATACTGGAATTAGAGGCTTTATGTCTAACGGAACAAAGTCTGCATCAGTCGTCATGCAGGCTCTCCCTTTTAAACAGACACCAATCCAGCTAAACTATTTTATCTAGTGCAGATTTATTGCAGAAACAATAATGCTCACCATTCGGTCTTCATACCTCCTTGTACCGAACAATGAGTTGAAAGTAAGATGTTTTCACCTAGAGCGTTTTTAATTTTAATATTGAAGAAGGATAACATCAGAATCATTGTAAAAATTGAACATGTACCATTGATACTTGTCTTTCCCCTTTGTCGTAGCCAAAATGAAAACTCAATTAACAAGCATGACCCTCTCATGTTTATTGTGAAATCAATTATAAAATGGCATTGGGATTGGCAGACCGTGTGCCATCTAAACTGCTGTCACTTTGAAGGTAAAGCTTTAGGGCTTTAAGGCTTGTTTTCTTAAATCTTACATCCATCAAAACCAGTGGGCAGGAATTAATATCCAGTTGGCTGAATCTTTATAGAAATTCAGCAATCAAAATTTTGAATGGCTGTCTACAAGCCAGTGGATGGGGAAAAATGGCGGTTAAGTGCATCCACTTACCTGTGCTTGAATCAGTTGCTTTATGAGGCACTGACGAACAACAGGAACTCACTAACTTTTGATAGTAATGTTGTGTTAATTGGTGGGGAAATGGAATATGCATTGTTTAAAAGCCTCCAGGTGTTATAAATGCAATTACCGTCTGGCCCCCTAATAATCATTGTTGTAGCCGTATTCTTCTATGTGGCCAATTAAACATAAATTGCATTGGCCCCTTTGTGACGTGAAGGAAGATGATGTTTTGAATCTACTGTATTAGCTTATCTGTGCCCCCCTTATATTATACTTTTGGGACAGCCGTTTGGTATCTAAAGATATTGAAATACATATTGACAAAGTGGATCTAACTAAGTAGAGTGTCAACAGACTCAAAAACGATCAGTCCAGTGTAGATTAGTTCATATTCTGCTGTAGAAATACCTCAGCATGTCGGCCAAGAATACTGCTGATTGAATTAGCAGTCAAAATGTCCTGCAGAAAACTTTTTCGCCCTGCTACGAGATGAAACAACATTTGTCACATGGGTGTGTGAGGTGAGGGGCCTTCAGCTGGGGCAGCATCAGTAAACCCAGTCTTGTTGAGAAAAGGACAGCCCTTGTCGCTGTCGAGGGAAGCTTAGAAATGGATTTTGTCTTCCACTTACTCTGTTGTTTATGCAACAGATTGCACTCAGAAAGGATTTCACTGTGGCAAACCAGAAGGCACTTGAGGTGTTAATTGCCGACAGCCACCTGGCGACACAGTGACATCCACCGCCACAAAATAAACAAGAGCAGAACAAGTCATCTGCATCCCTCTTTCAATCCCTAAGTCCTAACCATTGATTAGATGTTGATGCACAAGCAACAAATTGATATAGACATCATTTGGGTGAGAACATTTTAATTCAGCCAACCCAATGTCACTGTTTCTGGTAAAGGGATGTTTACGAATAATTCCAAACTAGGCAGTTGTAAATTGACCTTTGTAAACCTGTCAAATAAATCTGCACGAGGAAGTGCTTCTGTGAACATCTGAGTAAAGACACAGAAGCATTAAACTGTAAAACTCAGCACACGTTTTTTTTGACAGTCAACAGTGAGATTCCTATCACTTAACTCACACCATCTCATTTATTTATATATTTGTTCTACACCTGTACAATCTTGATTCTCCTGCAGATTGATTCTTTCCAATACGAGATCTCCGTAGCATCTTTTCCACCTCTTTTCGTGTCTTGACCATCACCACCACATGCTGCTGGCAAGAAACCACACTTGAATATCTGGTCATATGAACAAACTAACAGATTTTAAACTAAAAGCGAATTTACAATTTCCTCATTAACAACTCTACTGTATATTTATTAGAATTAATATATTTTTGAATTGTATGCATCATTTATATATATATATTATATATAAGCATTGACCTAATTTTTGCATTGGATAAATTAAAGATGGACTTGACCCGATTTTTCTGTTTATTTTGCATGCATGCATACAAGCTTGCAAACAAACATTCATTTTAAAAGCTTTATATACATGCAGCTATTACATGATAAAATAATCGAATCAGTCTTAACTTCTTTCACTTTTCCCCTCAGGGATTCATCTGCCTATTTGTCTTGTTTATCTGATCTCATTCACCCTCCCTCTCTGTCAGTCTGAGCTAATGCATTCAGATCACATCCTTTGTGTTTTAAAACTTGCTTCTTTGTTCATCTTTGTTTTTAAAATGCAGAATGACTGACAACAAAACTCTGCTCTCTCTGCCCTTGTCAAATATATGTGGCACCATGAAATACTCCAATGCACATTAATTGAGATAGAAAACCTAAGAGGCAACATGGTATCTGCCAATTAAATAAAACCGCTAAGTGTAATATTATAGCCAGTAAAAAGTCAAAAGTGTAGCTATTTAAAAAAAAAAAATTAAATATCAAGGAGTAATTTAACATCGAATATATATCCAATGTTTATCTGCATATTCCCTTTAAAACAATAAATAATTTAAAGATTCCTTCCTGTGAAATGTAGTCAAAAAATATTGCATTTTAAAAAGAGGTTTTAAATGATTTGGATGATATCGCTACAGAAATTGCTGAATATTTTTACAATAATAAAGATAAAAAAAGTAACAAGTAACTGATGAGGCTCAGAATACACAAATAAAATGTCATAAATAAAAAAGTATTTAAAGAGCTATAGATTTTCAAGGTCCATTGAATTTAGTTTTCACATTATTTCTTCTTAGTCCTGAGTTAGTCTGCATTGAATGACTCCACTGCTTGTCATTGTCAGGGATGTCCATGCTCTGCCTGACTGTGTTAGTCACGTATATAAATGGTGGCCGCCTCTCTCTCTCTCTTTGTTAATCTGCAGACAGCTTCCGTTACTCCTGTGACATCTGTGGCAAGAAGTATAAATACTACAGCTGCTTCCAGGAGCACCGTGACCTGCATGCAGTTGATGGTAACAAGGAGTTTTTGGACTGTATGCATCAGAGTTTATTTCTTCATTGAAACTCGCAAGACTTGAACTTGAAATCCATTCACATGTAAAATGTCTATTTCACACAGTCCTCTCACTGCAGAACCAAGCAAACATGGAGTGGAATTGCAAAGAGAAGTAGATCAGAAAAAAATGGGAGCATTTAATTAAAAAACAACAAAATACTCCAAGTGAGAAGTAACAGCCTGTCGCTAATAATAGTCCATCACAGGTGAAGTGTTATTCAGGCAGACTAGTTCTTACTTCAGCAGAGGGGAATAAAGCCCGCTGTTTTAAATTGAGTATCTCCCCTAATGTGATTCAGACTATGGAAAGTATAGAAGGTATAAATATGTTAAAACTAAAATGGCACTCAGCAGAGCACACTGCCAAAGCCCAACAGTTCCTTTATATTTAATCAAACTTCACCAAATTGCACACACTCCTAGATCCATAAATTGTACCGTTTAATTTCAACTGGTGAAAATGTTGAAAATCTGTCATAGAGATGGATCCACACCAAAATTAAATAAAATACATCCACCAATTTCTGTGGGAATCCCTCCAGTCGTTTTTGCGGATTCTTGCTAACTGACTCATGGAAAAACATGCAACCAACACAAAAACATAGCTTTTGGTGGAGGCAGTCCACAGTTGGATGCCTTTGCCATTCTCCACAGTTAGCAGATACAAAATTAATACAGGTATATGCATTGGCTTCTTAAATTTCATATATTATGTGTTGTTTTCTGAAAACTTTTAACTTGCTGTAAACTAAAAGGATTTCAAATTTTTTTTACAATGTCTACACAAATCAATGGTTGCTTGTCAAAGAAATTTAAAGACCAGATACTCAACTTTTTTGTTTTAGCTTCAATGTACCCTATTTGGTTTTGTTTGAAGAGGAAGTAAAATGCAGCAAAGCTCGTGTATCTGACCAAAATGACATATGACAAAGATGCAAGATGAAATTTTACAAATTGTCCTTTTGTATCAGATCCTTATGAACAGGTAGTGTTACCTGTGGATGGCCTTAAAGATGAGGAGCCAGTTGAACCCTACCAGAAAATCGGTCCAAGTAAGACTGTTTGTTTTTGTTCATTTTAAACTAGGTTCATTTATTTCTATAGAAAATGCTGGCAAATGGTGACTGGAAGCTTGACTTATACAGATTTACTACAGCAGCATAAGGTTATGAAGCTCACATTAAATACAGTCGTGTCAGAAGGAATTTGCGGCTGCTTTTCTACCCTTTGTGTTGTTAAACACTGCAAAAGAAACATGGCCAAATTGGGATAATTTGTAACACATTATTTCGAAGTTATTCGACGTTTGATTTAGGTAATATCCTGATGATTATTCAAAAGAATTCAGACTCATTTGAACTTGGCATTGAAACTCCTATTACACATGGACAGCTTGATTCCACCTGTGTCGAACTGAGTGGTTTGGACGCAGTTTGTAATGAAAGCCGTAAGCCGTGGAGATAATCCATTTTTCAAAAAATAACACTAAGCATATGAGCTAACTCCGCACTGGAAAGGTTTCAGAACATGAGTCCAAAAGTCCTCCTTCGCAGGGGAAAAAGCAATCGCCCACCTCTGCAGAGACCGTGGGTTCAATCGACGGCAGCGAGTGTCCCTTCAATCACAATTGGCAGTGTTCGCAGGTGGGAAGCCTGCACTTGTCACTGCATTAATCCTACTGATTGGGAAGGGGGAGGGGGGGGAGGTAGTGTGAACCTCTACACACTATGCAGGGAGACCCCTGTGTTTATTTTATTATTGCTAAACGTAAATTTGTTAGATGGGCATTTTCAGTCGGTGAAAGATCAGAATCACCAGCACTCTGTTAGGACCTGTTCTGCTTCTCCGTCATAAGGTCTTGATGATAAATCTTGATGATATGACACAGGTTTTTTTCACCAGCATTGATGTGAATGAAAACAAAGCATTGTTTGTGTGTTTTCTCGTGGCCAGAAACTGGGAGCTATGTGTGCGAGTTCTGTGGGAAGCAGTACAAGTACTTCAATCCATACCAGGAGCATGTTGCTCTTCACACGCCGATGGGTGAGCTAGTTTTGTTAAGGCTTAAAGCTGCTGTGAGAGGGATTGGAACATTTCTTACGCAGAATTTTAAGTCTTAACTTCAGCCATAATTTTTCTTCTGAACATGTATGACCCTTTTAATAATTAAATGTTATGGAGTAATGTTGTATTTTAAATGTCTGAAACTATCTCCAAGTAACTCTGAGAACATTTCCTGATGCAGGGGCCTTTGATATGAAGGCATCACGGGTACAGGAATGTGGCAGTATAGACATGAGTAAATTTGGCCACAGCCAAGCTGCCAAGATAAAAAGTAAGCATAATTTTATTTCCTCTCACAATTTTCAGTATAAGGTTTGATTGATATTGACATGCACAGCAAAGTGTACACCCCTCATAACTCTGTAAACCCAACATTTGTACTTTAGACACAGACACAGTACCAAGATGCACCTTAATAATTTGTGAGTCCCTAGAACAGTTTTTTTTTTCATCATTTTACCATGAAGAGTATTTACTAGAGCCAGACCAATAAAGGGGTCTGATGACAACCAATATATGTAGGGCTCATGTATATTTCCACTAATAATCCATTATATTTGCCATTGGTGATGTAGAAGCTGAATGTTTTGTATTTGACTGTAGATGCTGACATGAAAAATTATAATGTGACAGTGCATTGAAAAGGGACACAAACCTACCACACAATGGTTTTGGTACGTTGTACTGAGCCCAAAAAATAAGGATGTAAGTGGACCCTCAGAGATTCGATGTGAGGTTCTGGGTCACCTTGGCCTTATCGCCGTATTCCTGGGAAACTATTAACCTTTGGTGAAGGATTATAAACGTTTTCTTTTCCTTTTTATGATTGATTTTTTTATTTCTTTTTATTGCCTTAAGCACCTAACCACATGAAAATGGTTTAAAAACATAGAAATTACATTTAATAAAGATGACGTCATTTCAGTTTTTTTTAAGGTTGTCACTTTAAAGCTATTTTCGTATTTCTAGTCAACCTAGAAATGAATTAAATACGTTTATACAATGATTTGAATTTATTATTTTTATATAATGTAAACATTTTATATACATTACTTATCGTCAATAATGCAATTTTAAATAACAGTTGCCCAAACCTTTTTTCCAGTTGTCGCAAATCACTGACTCTTCTCTCTACCAGTTCTGTATTTTGTGGCACATGAATCCCCCCAATCTCTCTGCGAAGAAGCTCTCTGCCATAAAGAACTATTTAAAGCATCGCACACACTCACATCTTAGAAGTGGGTCAATAAGATGGAATGAACAAGCAGAATTAAACCCATATTTAAATGTAATATTAACATTTGGATCCTCTGTCAAGCCTGTTAGTGTGATTGATTTGCATGCTAAACTAAAATTAAGTGTAAATTGCATGTCATTGACTTGGCTCCATCGTAACTGATGTGTAGTTAATAACTTCAATTAAAAAAAATGCCATCCACATTATTTAGCATGGCCATGTCCCTCATTGTTTCTGCTGTGTTTTCACCAACAGACAGTCCATTCAGGCGGAAACTGGAGACTGCGATTCAGTCGAGTCTGGTCGACACAAACAGCTCGCAGAATTCAAGCGGTGAGCACTGAGCCACTTAAGCTGCTTTCAGACATGTACTGAACTCCGCAGATCTCTATATTTTCTCCGGAGGAGGTGCATGTGTGAACGCAAATGTCAGAGTGAGACTGCCTGGCCTCCTTGTATAACATCCGTAGATATCCAGGAGAATCTGATGTATGAACACAGCGGATTCATTTTATGTGAGTGGGGGGGTTGATGACGCTTCTGACCCGCGACAGACACAATTAAAAAAAATGAACAAAAGTAAAATAAATATCTTTCGGTGAAAAAGCAGTGTCTAAGAGAGTATTTCTGGCTGAAAATGTAAATCAAGTGGGAGTAGAGGATTTACTATATGTAGAAGTTTGCTTGACCTACCTTGCATCAGTTCTAACCATTTAAAACTCAAGTCCAAGAGCTCTATTATCATTATTCCCTTACTCTACCCTCGCCCATGAAGATGGAGACATTGTCGAACACAAATTTGTCATCAGCTTTGGCTCTGTCAACTGCTGCCACATGTCACTTAGTGAATCAAAAGGGGTTTTAAAGTTACAGGCCCGCAAACACTGTTTTTGTCATCTTTTTACTGTGAGCATTTACTGACTAGTTACAAAAGTCCTGCTTGTTACTCAGTAGAGCTCTCAGTTGTTGTGTCATTTTCACACTGCTTTAAGGTCACTTGCGTTAAATTGGGAAAAAGGTGAGGTCACATTACTGTACGTCAATCATCAATATTAAAATAGGAATCTGACGAGATCATCAACTCACACCCACTTTTTGGTTTGTATGGTTTTCAAAACCCTGGTTGCAGTCTTTAGAAAAGGCCAGATAAATATATATTTTTTTACCTCCAAGGTAAAAATATTCAATAAAAATAAGCAGGCTCATAGTCAGTTGGCAGGTGAGAAGGCTGGCAAAAAAAAACGCTGGAGATCTAAGACACCCTAACCCTGGCAGCAAATGATTTACAAAAGGAAATTTAAAGTTCAACCAAAAAATCTGAACATAGCAGGTTCAAAGAACGGTTCCAAAAAGTCCTAAGTCTTTGCAAAAGTCAGGGTTCAGGGGCAGATCCTAACACCCACTTAACCCCACTTATCACCGAAATGTAGAGTAAATGCTTTTTGATTATGAATCAGCCGTACGTAAGTTAATGTGAAGGATTGAATTAATATAGGAAAAGAGCAGTAGGGAGCGGCTCCCTCTGACACTTGTATTAACTCTCTGTCTTCTTGTCCACAGGAACTCCGAGCCCTCTGGTGGCCACGTCCTTCTCTACAACGCCGAGTAAGTCCCACCCCACCTTCCGGCTTAAAACGACATACGCATGCTGCACTCCTTCTCATTTCACCTTTTTTTCTGGTATGCTTCAGTTTTTGTTAACCTGTCATTGTTTTTGCGCAAAATAGTTTTCTCTGTGAACCACTGTGATAAAACAGATGTTTTACATTTAGCTAAATTACCACCAGTAGTCTCATCATACATCTGGATTATTTCCAGACACACAGTAGCTTTTGTCCTGTGCTGACTGACAGCTAAGCGTTCTTGCATTTATTAGAAATGAAACAGTAGAAAAGAGACGGTAAATTAAGATATTGGAGGTGGTTGACATGCAAAACAGTTCTCCGACCAAATTCTAACTTTGGACATCAAATTCAAATGTGGCATTTAGATTTGGGCAACACAAAAAAATACCTCATCTTGTTCAGACTGACTCTCAGAGCTGCTCCATGTGGCAGAGATCCAGTATAGAGCAGGGATAACTGAGGCTAGTAGGTGGACAGACATGCAGTATTTTTTACTTCTGCCTCCAACAAAGAGTCAACACTCTTCTGGGCCTTGTGATTTTTTAGAACCCTACACTTGTGGTGCCTGTGGCATCCAGTTCCAGTTCTACAACAACCTGCTGGAGCACATGCAGTCCCATGCTGGTGAGTCCATGACTACAAATGCATGTTAAGCTCGACAGGGAGATGAATGAAAAATGTGAACACACCCTCAGAGGCTGCAATGCATGTGAAAGTCTGTACAATTCCACCTTATCCTTTTATTGTTTCCTGAGGTTTTGTTCATAGAATTGTTGTACACCATACAACATTTGTAGTAATGAGGGTTGTTGCAGATCTGGATCTGAGGCTGCAGGATACAGTTTTTGTGTAGTGAATCGTACATCACCATTCGAACAATCATAAAACACACTGTCCATTAGTTTTGTGTTAAGGGACTAATTAGTTAGTATCGAGAATATCAGAAAAAAAGACCATGTCCATGTCCACAAAATTAGATAAAATATAGATTTATAGTCCTATGACAACGGGAATAGCAAACAAATATTTAAGAAGCTGTAACTATCAACTTCTGTATTTTTTTTACTCGATAAATGAATGTGGTGTTGTTTATTTACCTTTATATATTAATCGTGTTGCCTTTCTGTTATCTGGACAGTTTTTAAAATACTGTCAAGACCTCAACAATGAAAACAAAATATATAACCCTATTTTCACACAAGATGGTTCTTTACTTGAGGGAATCTGTCATCAGGTTCTTGCCTCTGGTATAACTGCTGTGAGTCTGACTTCATTTAATAAAATGCCAAGAGTAGCTACTGATCTTGTCTGAAAATTGACTGAGAAAGAAATTCAGATGAAATTCTTTTTGAAAATCTGCTTTTCAGGCGTAATTTGTCAATGAAATACTCAGGGAGGCCGAGTAAAATATTTCCCTTCTTTCTCTGTCTCCTTTTTTATTTTTCTGTCATGATTTTATCCTTCACTTTTTACTTCATTTATCTCATTTATTCTCCATTGAATGTTTACAATATCACCACCTGAACTCGACAGTGCTCCTTTGTGTCTCCTAAGCTGACAATGAGAACCACACCAAAGGGGAGTCTCCCAAAACCTCCTCAGCCACGGGTCCTCAGGAGCAGCTGTGGAGAGGTTCTCAGGCTCCGGCCCATCCCTCAGTTAAACTACAAATCCAGCCTCAAAGTATCTCCCAGAGAAATCACACACTCAGCCGTAAGTACTGCCGTCAACCACATTTATTGCAGAATTTTGTATTTATTGTTTACATGGAGATTTGAAAAGGCGTGAACACGTTGTGGCTCTTTGAACACTTTGGTGTCAGACATGAGTTTTGTTTTTATGGTGCCTTGGTGGTAAAGAGATTTACCGCATAGCCGCAATGTCCTTGGGTTTGATATCAGCCAAAAGGAACCATGAAGGACATGCTAACTAATTGCTGTCATGACAATTGTATTTGTGAGTGTTTTTTTTATTTCAATGAATTTTGTAAGTCGCTTTGAATGAAAGCGTCCGGCAAATGGCATCTAATGTAAAATATAAAGTCATGTCTGTTTCCATGTTAATACCTTCTGATTCTGTGTTTTCCGTCAATGTATCAAATTATAGTTACAATATCACTAATCATCTGTTTTACTCTGTTTTCCTATCATCCATCTGCTGTACTGGCAGAAAATAATGGACTACCTGAGAAGGAGCGACAGCAGGTGGCTGAGCGTCTCTTACGGGTAATGTGCTCAGATCTGAGTATGCTAAACGTGCTTAACAGCAAGGACTTCCTGAAGTTGGCACAAACCTTTGTGGATACGGGTGCTCGTCATGGTGCCTACTCCACCCGTGATGCTCTTGGCAACATGAGTGCCTTGGCACTGCGTCAGCTGCCCCGCATGTACAACCAAGTCAAAGTCAAGGTCACGTGTGCCCTGGGCTCCAACTCCTCACTTGGCATCGCCGTCACCTGCCACGCCCAGACATCTGGACCAGATGCTTGCTTTGTTCTCACAGCCTACCAGGTGGAGGGTTCAAGACTGAAGCGCTATGTGCTTGGTGTAAGGGAGGCCGAGCTTAGGGAGGGGCCTGAGCAGATTCACCACTGGGTCCAGAATGTGCTCTCAGAGTTCGTCATGTCAGACATTCGCACTGTGTATGTCTCGGAGCCCCGGGTGTGGGCAGCAGGATTTGCGGGATCACCTCTGGGTGGCGGTGGCCGGGGTAGGATATGCCTGCGATGCGCGGGGTGTTCACTCGGTGCTGTTGTCCAGGCTGTCCTCGGGAAGCGCAGCCTCCAGGCTCGAGGTCTTCATGAGTTGGCCGAGCTTCTCTTGTCGTGCAGAGATATCGCCTCCTCCACCACACTGGCTATCCGTGACGAACAGTTCAACAGCACATCCACGAGCACAGCTGAGGAAGGTTCACAGGGCAGCGCCGCACAGAGCCCCACTCCTCCATGCTGGGATCGCATGGCTGAAGCTCTTCTGCAGGTCCACGTCCACTTTGAACAGATCTGTGAGGCTTATGGACGCAGCAAGTCCACGGCACCTCTGCTCCAAGGTCTCAACAAGCATCTGCTCGGCACGCTGGCTTGTCTGTTGGCCCCTCTGCGCCTGGCAGCTCTGGAGCTGAGCAGCCAGAGGAGACCAACCTTACAGCAGGTTCTGCCCGTCTACCTTCGCCTGGAGAAGTTTTTCACATCTAAAGCAGGGGAGGCGGGAACTGGCACGGCTAGCAAACTCTGCCACTACTTCCTAGAAGCACTAAAGGAAAACTTTAAGGTACTAAACTGGTATTGGTTTTGCTTAAGTTTGTTAAATTGCTTTTGCTATAAAAGGGAAATTCTGCAAGCTGGGTTATGTTTATTACTCTAATATTTAAACCTATTACGCTACAAAACCAAGCAGACGTTGTGAATAATGTATGATATGCAGGTATTTTTTATTGAAAATACGTAAACATGATTACAAATCTGACATGTCAGCTTTTGGTGCTTGAAGGTCACTGCAATCACTAAGTACACAGCTCTGGGGGGAAGGTACATTTGAATAATTTGTTTTATGAAGGACTGACAGTCACTAAATGGTTTGTTTGTCTCCAGGTTGAACGCGCTCACCAGGTCGCCATGATCCTGGACCCTCAACTCAAGCTACGTTCAGTGCCAGCCTACCAGCATGAAGACATAATCTCCCGTGCATGTGAAATGGCTACTGAAAACCGGGATGGAGGAATGACAGGTGGTGGAGGTTCGGGTGGTGAAGATCGGGACACTGATGGCCCTCCAACTCCTAAAATAAGCCGCATAGAGGGAGGTGGAAGCAACGGCGGCACCTCAAGGAGGACGCCCTCATGCAAGGTGTCTGGTAGCGATGACGGTCAGAGCCAAGTCAGACAAGAGATTTTCCAGTACCTGGCTGAGCCTCTTCTCCAAGGCACACCCGATCTCCTCCAGTACTGGAGCTCAGCAGTGGGCGACAAGTTTCCCAGGCTCTCTCGCCTGGCACTGTGGCTCCTCGCCGTCCCTGCTGTGGGCATACGGGGCGAGTGTGTGACTGTGTGTGAGCAGAGCCTGGCCATGAAGAGGAGGCAGCAGGTAACCACTGAGGAAATGAACAAACTCATTTTCCTTCGCTCCAACATGGGCTAGAAGAGAAAACCCAACCTACCCTTATCAACCAAACGTTCACCTCCAACAAATGACTCAAGACTATTATTTATATACTGTAGGTTTAGACCAACTGTAAGCTTCAATGTGTATGGACATTAAATACAGATATTTACAGGAAAACTCACATTGTATAGGTCGCAAACACCCATAAAACAGCTTATTACATATTTTATATGGAGAAAGGACTGTTGAAAAGTACTGTGGAGAAAATGTAGGGGTGGAACGTTCACTCTCAAAAGATCGTCCCGTTTGGTAGCCATCCTCAGTTTGGGAAGCACATGTCAGCAGGATGAGTTTGGGTTTTTTCTCTCGGCCAGTAAATTGAATTCCTCCAGCCTAACAACTTAACTGCTACGAGGCTATGATGCTGTTATTCCCACTGGATGGCAACATTTTCAGGTAAAATCTGCTCTCACTGCTTGAAGCTACTGTCATAGACCTCTGAAAACAGTAATTTATCAAAGACATTAGCAGTAAATACTGTAGCATGTACAGTATGTTGTATAGTAATTGTTTTCATTGGTGTATGACAGAAAAACAAATCAAGTGGCTAGTCTTCACTGCCATTGTATCTCTGACAATTAAACCAGGTTTATGATTTACTGTCCCACGGGAGTTCTGAGCTAATTCATTACAACTAATTTGGTGGTTGCACCAGTGCTCTCTAAATGTAGCTGCAGATCATTTACATGCATATTTCAACCGGACGGGTAAAAAAAATCCAGCTGATCAAACATGAATTCTGATATGAAGCCTTCCTCCTTGTTAATGATACTAATAGTGAGTGAGACATGAAATGGTTTGACTTCTGTTTATCTTGAATGAAGTAGAACCAGGGCTTATTTGATGCCACAGGCCTTTTATTCCAGGAAATGTAGTAATATAAGAAACCTCACGTAGCAGCTCTGCAGCAGAAATGCTTCCTCTGTGATCAGACACGTGTGAGACGCAGCCCTCGTGTGTCCCGGGCTTAAAGCAGAAGTCAAACTGTCAAACTTCCAGTGGTTTAATTGTGCTCATCACACAAAGAGGGCCGCGTTGTATCAGAATCTTTTTCTGGTCAGCATTTACACTGATTTCATTCAGCCTTACGATAAATTACCTTAGCAGGATTGCACCACCAAGGAATTAAAGAAAAATACTGAATAAATGAATCTTATATTATCCTTTTAATACTTGATGGTACAACCCAGCCTGCATGTCAGTAACTACACAGAAATAGCATGCTGATGACATTTAGTCTCATCAATGATATTTTACAGAGCTGGTCAGTCAGTTCTGTGAAAAGACACCTATAGCTGTGTCTTTACACTGCATTTAAACACCTCTGTCTCCATTAGCCTTCAGTTAAAGCTTCTAGACAAGTGGTCGACCACTGTGCATGTCTAATTGAGTATCTGTTTTCAAAGCTTAATTGGAAAACATCTCCACAGGAAAGACAAGATAGCTATTTTATTCATTATCCTTTCCTCAGTCTTCACTCTAATACAAACATTGTCTTCCTTATGTGAGCTACACATTTCCATTTCTTTAAGGCAATAAGCTTTATCCGAGGGCAGAGTTTCTGACTTTCTCTATTGACATTGACTGTTGTCATGATGCTCCCACACTTTATTATTATTAACAGTATATATTATTTTTCTCTTTGTGAAATCAACGGGATTTTCTCAGGAAGGAGTGCACCCAAGCAGGCACTGCCACTTTTTCCTCACTGAACCTAAAACATGTCCTCACTGAACCTAAAACACACCAAACTGTGACCTCAATGCCGAGGCATGAACTGAACCGTGACTTTCTGCGAAACGTTCCACCCCCGAATGCAGTTGGTGCCATTTGCAACAAACTCAAAAGAAAAACAAGTATCTGTTTATGAGAATCTATTTCTTTCAGGACGAAACACACTCTGACAGTACATTCGTTAAAGTCGCCACATGCATACTGATGAAGTCAAGTTATTTATTTTTTTATGGATTCTAGAAATACATTTACACGAGCTAATACCTCCTACAAATGACTTGGGTGAATGGAAGTTATACTGTAACGTGTGTTTGTTGCCTCTGGTACTAATCAAGTCAAATACTATTGTCATTTTATGTTTTTTGGGCCTTAAGTCTCTTTTCATGTGATCACCTTAAATCCCTCGAGTCAGAGCCGACGTCATGCCTTTATATTGCTGTTCAATGGCCTTCTTTTCACCATCTTTTCTAAAGCTTTTAGTTGTCATTCATCACTCCTGTAGACTTCAGAGGGACTTCTGGCCGATAGTTGGAAACATTGTCCTCTGGTGGTCAAATGTGGATTTTTTAATCACGGTGGGCAACTGTGGTATTTGGAACGTCCTTTGTTCCAGTGTTCCCAAGTTTTCAAAAGGTTGAACTAACGGAGCACGTTTGCTTTTACTACAACCTCTCAGTGTTTTAAACAGGTCGTCAGGTCATGAATCATTTGAACATGAACACACACAAGCACAAGTATCTACTGTTAAGACGTGTAATGAAATGACTCAGTCACATTTGCAGGTCTACACCTCAATATTTCTATTTAGTTTATTTTCTGCAGAGGCTATATCACCTACTCCTGACTTGAATAAAATATATTTAATAGTCACACATAAAACTACAATGAGATGGGAATGGTTGAATAAAAAAAGGCCAAGGACAAATCGGTCTCACTAAAAAGAGAATATTTTTTAATCCACCTAAATACAACTGTGGGTTCATATTTACTTTTATACGATTTGAAATTCTAAAACTTTAATTAGAAAATGCGTACAAGGTTAAATGATGCTTAACAATCAGTAGTGAGTGGCTCTGCATTGCACACATTTCACAACCACATGATTTCTAATAGACTGTACTGTAGCCTCCCTTTACCTCTGTCAACAACTTAAGTGTTTTATAAAGCGTTTTCTCACGTACATTTTTATTTTGGAGTGTCAGATTGTTTTCTCTCACATTTTTTGGTTCTCAAAAACAATGAATTATTGTGTCTGGGTTGATTTTGATCATCTGCGATTATAACACAGTGTGTCTGTTTTTCCTTTGATTCAGTGTGACCCAGACATGCATCATTGCATTGTGATCATTTGCGTTTGCAAAATCAATATGTATCCTGCTGTTTTCACTCTGATTTAGGTCACGCGATTTATATTTTGGTAGAAAGACAAACACTTGCTGTAAATTATATTTGACATTTTATTTGATTTTTTTATTTGAAGTACCAGTCTAATGTTTTACCTCAGTACTCAAGAAAGGTAATGTTGTAACTTAGTGATCGGTAAATCAGTTGTTCATACATAAATTAGCTAATACAAGGTCAAGGAAATAGTCGAAATACTGTATGTTGGTTTTGCGGTTTTAGCGGCGACCCTCGATTGAAACGATGAAGGGATTTTTCTTACAGTTTTTAAAATAAGTATTTTAAATAGGATATGCTCTGGGACAAAATGCCATTGTTGACGTAATGATGTCAACTTGATTTTGCTTAGAAATGACACTCTTCTTTCGTTGATTTAAATGAGAATTATATCTACGATATGCATGCTTTTAATAAGATATATAAAGTTATAAGCCAGTGTTTCTCATCAGATGAAAGTGGTTCGTGGTGTTCAGACGGACGTTCAGAGCGAGAAAAGCAAACACAGACTGGATTTGAACCTTTCGAGGTGGGAGTAGCGATGATGATCATGGGTTGATGTTCATGGGCTTGACATCACCCATTTTCAGAGGATGTACTATGTAAATACAAGAGAACTGCTGTTTTTATGCCACAGGGGGGCGCCTTCATTTCAGAGCTACAGTAGGGAGCACCAATAACATTATACCTCTTTTTTCTACAGTAGCATTTCAAAAAGGTTTTGATATAATATAAAACTCAACTTAGATACTGTTACTAGACGAACTGAGATCAGCTGTAAGTTTTATTTTGTTTCAGGATTTTAACTAATTCAGATAATACAAGTTCCAGTTGTAAAATATGGTATGATGATGCTAACATGGAGATCTGTTTTAACTATGGATTATAGTCTGTATTATCAATTCAGGTTAAGAAAACTAGTGTTGCTTTCATCCTATTTAAACAAGCATTTCTTCCTTTTATACTCTGCTAAGATGCAAAAAAAATGAGTTTGATTCTCTTCAGTTTGTCTTTTTTATCGCACTTTGGCAGCAGATTCCTGTGTAGATTCTGATCTGAGTTGTCTTATTATTAGTAAGCCTAATTTATACTTTTGTAGCAACACTATTTTTATATAATGGCAAAGAAAGGGTTCCGTGTCTTTTGGTTTTTCCTGCTTTATTTTTAATTTTTCCTGTGTCATATATGGCAGCGCTGTTCAATGTTTCTTGAATACATTACCCACTGTAGTATGTGATGTGTGAATAAACTCCAAATCTGTGTCAAGCTATTGTTGTCAGAGGAATGGGAACTGAGTGTGTTGGGAATGGGAGGATGCTGGACAAACTGGGAAGCATGTAAAATTCATAATGTCCAGTTTAATCCCTGTTAAACAAACGTTAAACTGAAAGTCTTTACCGCTGCCCTCCTTCATGGAGGAAAGTTTCTTTTTCTGTCAAGGGCTGATGTAAATGTTTAGAAAAGCTGCTCCTGTATTTATGAGTCATGCAGAGCTGATAAGATATTGGACTACCTTCCTGTAAAATGAGGCTGGTTATTATTTTGAGTACGAATGAGGACTCCCACCTTGAGGAGAAACAAAGCAGAGGTTTCCACGGTGGCTGAGAGGCCAAGACAGGGGGCCTCAAACCCATGTGGGGGGGGGGGGGGGGGTAGGCCTTATATAAGGGAAGAGCGAATGAAGACTCGCGCACGGGGGAGTGAATATACAGAGACCGCTTAGAAGTGCGTGCAAAGGTTTCCCGGGGGCCACGGATGGGGCGAGGGAGTGAGACAGAAAGAGCGAACAAGTGTTCATCCTCTCTCGCACCCGGGTGAGTCGGCCCCCAAGGTGCAGCAGTCTGCAGCCATGCAGAAACACTCACACTCTTGTCTCCTCCACTGCTCCCAAACCGAGGACGCCCAATACCAGGGCCTAATTTGCAGCACATACGTCAAAGTTTTGCCCCCCCCTCCACTAACTCTTCCCCCCACAACCCCTTCAACCACCCTACACACACACACACACACACACTCTTCAACCTCCTCCCTTCCTCCGCACTACTGAAGTTTAAGTTTTTTCCACCAGCTCTTGCTACAGTGAGATGCTCTGTGTTTTTGCTCACATCACTGTGTGTGTGTGTGTGTGTGTGTGTGTGTGTGAAAGCAAGCCGCCCCCCTCATTTTCACTCATTTAGGAAAGCAAAGCGTGTGGGGGGGGGGGGGGACAAAAAAAGAGCAGTGAGTGGGTCTGCTTTACACTAAGGATACTGACAAACACTCTCACACATTCACCTTCTGAATCTATCGCTTTAGACTCGAGTTGCATTCAGGCGGTGTTAAATGCAGCAGTACAGCATTAAGGGGGGAAACCCCTCTGTGTGTCAGTGTTTTAACACCAGGTGGCAGTGTCTGACTTTTTATCACAGACAATGTGGCCACACTCATGGCATCGCCTGTGCAATATAATGAAATCTGGTAAAAGTAAGTGCAGAACTCAAAAACATTAGAGTTCTGCACATTAAACATGAAACTCAGAAGGATCCTTCGTTACGTGACTTTTGCACAGATGATCTTATTGTTTTGATCTCGTGTTTGATCCGAACAGTTATTGAGATATAAGTGGAAACACTGAACTGTGAGAACAGGTCAGAGGGAACCTTTGAGAAGGTGTTTAAGACGAGCTGAGACTCATTCACAGCCAATATCCCAAAGCTGCTTCCAGTTTAATTTTGGCTTCTGCTTATATACGAGATTAGGTTGGTATATGACAAACTTCTAGACCCCCCCCCCCCCCCGCCCACAGGAAACATCTCATCTCCAGCACTGCTCCCTCAGCGTCGTCCTCACCTCCCTTCATGGCGCCCTCCTCACTGCTGCTGACCAGTTTCCCCTCCACCTTCAGAGTCTTAACCAGTTACTCAGTGTCTTGCTTTGTGTCCGCTCTGGGGACCGCACCCCCTGTTCGGCTCTAAAGCCAAACACTATTTCCATTTGTTGCTTTGAACGGTTTAATCATGACAAAAATGTTCCTGACAACACTTACACAGGTTTCATATTCCTCAGAGTTCATGTTGACTTCATGTCAGTGGCCCATTCATATAAAACCTCTGTAGCCTTGCCTGACACATGTGACCGGCCAACCACATTGACAGTCCCAGAGAAACTTCTGTGGACTTCCCTTTGCCCTTGGCTGTCACACAACTAAAAAACAAAAGGCATCCATGTTTCGATGTTCCGAGCCCAAACCGGGCGGTGCCATGTAGCTCCCACCTCTGGCATTGACAAGGTTGTCACCTTCACCCCCGCCCAGCCAATAAGCCTTCACAGCTGTCCCGGCGTGTCTGCTCACCGAGCGTTGGAGGGACAGGGAAGGACAGGCGGAAGGAAGTGCTCCTCCTCCTCCTCCCTGTGTCCTGTATGGAGGACCCGGTGGCACCGGCGCTGTGGTTTCTCCCGCTCAGCATGTGCTGACTTTTATCAGTAGTGACATGAATGTACAGAACTGCCAGGGCGCATCCACCCAGCTGCTGTCAGGTGTCGTTCCCGCTAACACTCCACCTAGCCCCTGACCTCACAGGCACCCGGTGCGCCTGTCTGTTCGCCTGCCTGCCTTGGCTCCCACTGCACACCTGCACAGACACACAAACACACACACACACACACATGCGCGCACATCATACACCTACTCAGATTGAAGTCGTTCCCACCAGCAGTCCTAAGGAAATATTGAGTTTGTGGCTTCTCATGCACACCTCAAGAGTTGCAAGGGCTCTGAGTAAAGTCTCGTAAGACACCGTGAGGGCTTCACTGGCACAAACCATGAACATCCAGGTGCTTGCTTCTTTCTTTCTTTAACCCCCCCCCCCCCCCCCCCCCTCAAATGTGTGCCAGCCCACATGTAGAGACATCACCCCCCCCCCCCAAAAAAAAAGAGACACACAGCCTTTGAAGCTCCTGATGAGGAATGCCAGTGCCCATTCCAGCAGGCCGGAGGAGCATTTAAATATTTCATATCTGAGTCAGAGTTATGAGATGACGCCGAGGTGTGAAAGTATAACGTTTGACTCTTGGCTTGACGGAGGCGAGCGTGGTCACTGTGGAAAGGAGGTCAAGGTTAAAATTTGATCTGCGGATATAAATAGCTCCTCCGGCGATGTCCCCCTGATCTCACCGTTATTATTTATTAACCGTTGCCATGATCTGGGGGGGGGGGGGGGGGGGGGTTGAGCACATCCAACAATGACGAGAGAAAGACGAATATCTTAATATGATTCTCAGAGGGTTGCAATTAGGGCCGTGTATTTTTGTGGGGGGGCTTTTGTGAATCAGGATTTATTTGTTCTGAGTAAAAAAAGATTTCGTTGGCCTTTTGTTAAACTGCTGTGTTCAGGATTGCTGATGCTGGTCTTTATACCACCGTCATCACTGCCAGGGTAAATCAGCGCCTGTGTTCCCGACATGACTCTGCCTTTTGTTACGTTTTTTTTTGTCTGTTTCTCTTTCGACATAATTTCCTCGTTTCCACAATTAATTTTCACCACGAGAACTCGAGGCCTGACAAGTAACACTGCGCACACCGATAAAGGAGTGTTCTGTTTGGCCGGGAAATGATTCAACATGTCAGGAGTTGAAAATGATCAACTCCTCTTGTCTTGGCTCCTTCGCACACGACCAGTTCCTTCTGTTCCTGCCCGGGTTCCGTCCCTTTTGCTTCGGCTTCACGTCCTCTGCACCTTTCAAACCTCTCGCCCTGCGAATGAGCAGTTGGCAGTCACGTACATCACAGGCTTGTTTCCGTTGATATGGATTGGTTCTTGCTCCTCTTCCCTTTTTTTAAAAGAAGGCATTTCCAGAGAACAGCCCTATAGAGGTGCTGCTGTCCAAAGGTCAGACTCGGCCTCTGACCTGCCTCCAGTGTCTGTGCTAAACTGTTACAGGGCTATCCAGCTTCTCATCGAGCTCCTGCCAAGAATGTGAATGTGTGTATTATACATATAACTACTTTCAGACACGCATACGACTCCGCAGCGGAATCTGTACGTCACGTCTTGCCTCCTGCACCCAGACACCACCCCTCAACCCGAATGCCCCACGCATTCCCCTGTTGTTGTGAACACGTCTGAGCAGGACAATCTCCTGCTTATCTTTTGAATAGGTGAAAGGCAAAGTCTGGATAATGTCCAGACCCAGTTGTCCCACAGGAGCGAGGAGCTGTCACACAGAAAAGACTCCAGCCAGACAGGGATTCAAACCAGGGAACAGTTTTGCTGTGAGTCAACACTGCACCACTGTGCCATCCCCCTCTTTGTAATTTCACTAATACAATTCCTGAAAAGTGAGTGAATCAGGAACAAATTTAAACGAGCATTTCATCTGGTGGTATTTGCGGCTCACGTCAGATCCTGAAGATTTGCAATGACGACTCAGCTGAGGACTGCTGTGACTCAGAAGTCAGAGCGGGTCGTCCACAATCCAGAGGGTCGGTGGTTAGAATCCTGGCTCCTCCAGGACGCAGTGTCCTTGGGCAAGATGCGGCTGATCCGTGTGTAATAGAACAGAGTGCAGCACATAGTATATGAATGAATGTGGCTTCTGCTGTGAAGGATTTCAATGAGACCAGAAAAGTTGCGAATCTCATTGAAGGCTTACTAAACTTCTTCTGTGAGTGAGAGAGTGGGGCGAGCGAAGCCAGCCGGCTCCTGGCAGCTCAGAGGGTCGTCACTTAATTATATTGTTCGGGCTGATTGTTAGAGCGTTCAAATTGTAATACTAACTTTTTTTTAATCTGTTTTATTGCTGCGTGTCATGACTCGGTTGTTTGGGATTCGGCCCCCGAGTTTTAAAAAGAATTATCTAATACCACCGACCGGTCGCCGGCCAGCACTGCGCTTTACGCCTGGCTCCCGGCCAACCATGTCGTGAGCGGCGTCGCTCTGGAGCTGAGGTAAAGAAAGTATACTTTTAATGATTTAGCATCGAGTGCCTTTCTATTCTGTATTCCATTATCTCATTTCCATGATTTGTAACTACTTGCAGGCTGGAATTAGTCCTCGGGGAGAATAACTCCTTGGCACTGCAGCAGACACTCAATTGGAAATACACACCGGGCAATTTTTGATTTGAGAGGATACTGAAAAATGACCCATTTATTAAGCCTGTTTGATAATCAAAGCTAATGGATCGTTTCAATTTTCCTAACGCTGCACTTGCTAAGAGGAAATGAGCGGAGGTGGCTTGTGTCTTGTAATTTGGATATATGCAATGAGATGATTTATAATTTAATGAAAGTACACTTTTCTGTGATTGTAAAGCTTAATTGTTCCCGCTCTCGAAGCGGAGTCGCCCCGCTCCGTTGATTCGCGATGGATGTGTACTCCCACAAATATATGAACCTCTATTGAAATTACCGCTACCACTAAAGAAAAGTGATGTGGCCGAAGTGGGTGTGCGAGTGCGTGTTATTGCCGCAAGGAAGCGATCGAGATGCAGCCGGAGATCTAAATCTCCCGCAAGGTGTCTCAGATCTGGAGCAAACACAGAAGGACCCAAGGGCATTGCAGGTGCATCATGATGACGCACATCACTCATCGACGGCCTAGTCCTTGACCATGTCCTTCTCAAGCGAGGGGGAAAAACGCCGCTTCTGGGTTCTGTGCAGCGAGAGGGACTTGTTTACGTTCCCTTTTCTCCTCTTGCTCCTAATTCTTTCTGCCACTCTTTCTCCTCTCACTGCGTCGCTTTGATGGAAGCCGGGCTCCTATTGGTGGAGGCGCAGAGACAAGTTGATTGATCAGGCCGGGGGGTATTGATCAAACTGATCCTCTGCCGTGACCCTTGACCTCCTGATTGACAGCAGCCCCTATAATGAGGCCTCAGAACAGAGACCGTGGGATAGGGGGTTTTGGGAAGGGCATCTGTGGGGTGGGCTGTGGGTGGGTGGGGGGGGAACCCAAGGGGATGGGTACACACACAGGCACACACAGACACACACGTACACAGCGGCCCAGCTCAATCAACTTGGTGCCATTGTTACATCGCGGTGGCCTCGATAACCCCAATTTGCATAATCGGCTTTCGCATTGTTTGGCCTAGACACATTAAGGTGCCGCATTGCATTGTTGACAGCGAATCAGCACGTGCCCATTGTTTGCTCATCTCGACGTAGTGTTGTGCATTGTTTACTTCTGCTGCAGCATGTGTTTTTGTGCTTACTGACTTCAGCGTCGCACTAACTACTTTTCCTTTTTCCAGCCAGACTGAAATATACATCACTTCTTGGGCAAACACACAATGTGCCGACTAAAAAAAAAACCCACAGCGTTGCTCACGTACCCAATAAAGCACTTTGACTGTATCCGAGAGGTCCGAGGAACATAGGCTATTTCTGTTTTTTACTGCATTTTGTTTATGTTGCTTTCTAGACATTCCTTACATTTTCGGGTTATAGTGGGCTGAGGGCTTCATCTCCTGACTGACCCATTTGTGCCTTGGTTCTAACACACAACACACTACATGACTGCACCACACAACTATGGTTGATGCATGGAAAGAACAAGGGGGTCATGTCAGGACAGCAGAAACACTGCATGTGAAGCTCTAGTTAGCACAGTGGAACTGTAGTGCAAAACACAACAACAAAGCACACACCACAACGCAAAATCACAAAAACATGATGGCAAAATTTGATGTTTTTGTAATATATTGTTGTCTTTTGTGATTTGTTATTGTGCTTTTGTGATATTGTGATATTTTGTTGTCTTTTGTTATTTGTTGTTGTACTTTGTGAATTGTTGTAGTGCTTTTGTAATATATTGTTTTCTGGGTTTGGTGATTTGTTGTTGTATGTTTTGAGTTGTTGACTTATTTGCTGCTGTGATTTTGTGATTTTTTTTGTTGTGTTTTGTAATTTGTAGATATGTTTTGGGGAATTTGTTATTGAGTTCTTCAGGGACACCGTAAGTTAGTCCTTGTTAACACACACACATTGATTTACATGTATGCATCCACACACAACCCATCTTCTCTGTGTGACAGCCACACAGAGGAACAAAGACTCACACATGCAGACCACAGTTGTGACACTGGTGCCCATTTATGAATCTGATGCTTTATGAGCTTCGGGCACATTGTTTTTCTTTTATTGTTCAGATGAGTGTCAATATTTTGGCCACTCCAAGAAATTGAGAAATGTTTGTGTTAATAAAGGCTGAAGTTTAATAGGTGTGAAGCTTTGAGGTGCTCACAATGGTTTTATAAGCGCATGTTGACTTTGTGAGCAGCCACTTGAGATCTGCAGACTCATGCCCTGAGTCTCCAAGTACAAACACTCATCTCATTAACTATTCTGGACGCTGAGAATCATTTTAAATCACACTTGCAAAAACTTGACATGATTATTCATTTGTATTTCAATTCCAGGACAATACATTGCTCTGTTTCCTGTTTTGAGCGAATTCTATTTAATACATTTAGTTAAATTTACATTCTTTCATGTTTTTTACCACTTGGGGGCAGCGTCACAAGCTATTGTTTATAAAGTTGATCTGGTGAATTCGTTGGGTTATTTACACACTGAGCAGAACACATAAGCATTCACTTGGAACACCGATTTTCCGATTGTTCGATAAAAGCTCAACATTCACTCTCCTTTTCGCTCCGTTTGCCTCTCCACCAACTCCTATAGGAAGATATTAGACTCTCTCGTCACCAAAGACTCAAGGAAACTCACAAGCCCGGTGCGAACTTTGCGACCTCTTGCTCTCTGCTGGTCAGGTTCCACACAGGAAGTTGAGCAGAGATTTATCGTCTGAAAGCAACAGTTTGTTTGTTTGAGAGAGAGAGAGAGAGAGAGAAGAGTGAAGCCAAACCGTAAAGTTCTGAGCCATAAACAAAAGTGAGATTGGGCAAAGTTCAAAGTTGGGTGTATGTCGTCATTTGATCTATTGCTGATGAAAATGTTTGAACCGTTGCAGCTTCGAAATGGCTCTGTGTGTTATTCAATCAAGACTTGGACCAGTTCTTGGAGATGTTTTTCATTAAGTTATGTAAAAACACAAATTCTGTGTTTAAATCCTGCTTATCCGAGGATGAGGCGCATTTTTCACATGGTGTTAGGTTCCCTAATTAGCCTAAATCCGGCCTATAGGTCAGCACTTTACTGGACAGTAGGTGTTGAAAGGACAGGAGGCGATTTGATCCACAGCTCTGCAAATGTCAGAAGGGGTCAGACATATTTTAAATAGTAACTTTTATTGGTGCATTTTACGATGTAAATATCCAGTTTATTTTATGAGGAGCCTCTTGCGAGTGAAAGAAGGAGGGTCTGAGTTGTAGTTCAGTGAGTTCAGTGTGTGAACGTAATGCTGATAATTCAGTAGTGACAAACTGGCAAAGGCTGTTGCATGAAATTTGGCCTTTGCACTCTTTCCCTCAAATCTTTCCTTGCCCCAAAGCAGGCTTTCGGTCACCCTAAATGTTTTTTTAATAAGAACAAGCCATTTTTCTTCCACTGGTCCGTATCCCATTCACCTTACCAAACACTTTTCCACTCTTCCTCACCCAGATGGATCAGACTACCTCAAGCAAAAAAGTTCCAGAAATCTTCCAAGAAATGATTTCTTTCCTCAGTCCTTTCTTGGAAAGCGTTCAGTTTCAGCCATCGTTTGGCGAACCGAGGGCTTGTGCCAAATTGTTGTCAGTCCTGGGGGCTTGATGCCTCAACCTGGTTAATACCACTGCAGAAACCACTCCACTTTGTGTTTTTATGGACAAGCGTCACTGCAACTGTATTTCAAGTAGGCCGGCTAATGAGCTTTTTAACCATCTCCATATGGACGTGCTCTAACGTCTAGACGGAGTTGCAGTAGTGGTGGCAAGCAGTGGTGTGCTGACTGTGCCGTACTCTGCACCCCTGCACATATAATTCCTCCCCACAAGCTGCAGAGTTACACGAAGGGCAAGCCATTTGGTTGCCGTTGGAGACCTATAATGGATTATTGTTTACCGCACAGTGCACAACAGCGGCTAAAATCCAGGATGTGAGGATGATGACGAACGCGCTGCTCACGCACGTTTACATATGCAGACAATGGTGTGATGTTCATATCTCAGTATTTCCTGTTGTGTAACATTATTAGTCTGACTGGTCCGTATTAATTAGCCATTGCACTTGTTTACTTGCTTACTCAGTGAATCCCATTGAATTGCCTCATCACGTGCCTGGAAACCATTTGTCAGTGCAGAACTAGAACCTTTTTTTTTTTCCCGAGGATCTGGCTCCCCGGTGTAGATAAATCCCAGTCCTTGAGTCAAGACTGCATTGGAAAATTGAGCATTTTCGAAAACCCTGATGTATGATTCTCAAAAAACACGAAAACAATACAATTTCATTCGGCGGCCGCAGCGAGAGACCAACTTTCTGTCACCTCCGTCTCTCTCTTGCCTTCATTTGCGTCATGAAACCACAGAGGTCTGACAACAGCAAAAGCAAAACACACCGTCGCTAAGTCCTGCGTTGTCTGATCAGCTACATTACAGCACTGCATACGTGAGCTTCTAACTGAGCTTTGACAGCTAGGGTCAAGTAAAAGTGGATCGGCTGCCAACTTTGTCAAACCAGTCCAGCCATTCAACCACATGGCGTAGCAGATGGTGGTGGTGGTGGTTGCCAGCCAACCATTTAAATAAGAGAAAGCAAGAGACAAAGCAAATTTTTGTTTTTATGGTTTTTGGTCGGAGAGCAAATATTTAGACAATGAAGTAGAACAATTCCGGAGAAGCTGGGAAATGTTTGAGAGGTGCGCTTTCTCTTCAGATGTGTCCGCGTTCTTTTATCTGAGCTGTGCTGAGTCGATGGAGAAAACACACCACAAGTTATCTCTGAAAGGAAAGTATGGATAAGATGATAGCGTGTGACACCTTGGTCGGTCTCCATCATTTGTTATATAAGAGAATGAGATGCTGTGTGACCAAGCAAACAACCATTCAAGCATAACCCTGGAGAAAATATATCTTTTACACAACAGGATACGGACATTAACTACAGTTTGGCATTGTTTACCAGGAAAGTATTGTGCCATCACTTGAAGCTATCAAGCCGTATTGACAAGTAATGGTAGAGTATTGGGTCTGTGCATGAGGTGTAATTTATTTGCATTTGTTCATGTTTGTTGAAAAATGTCACTTTGGAGGATATTGCCTCATTCCGTTTTCGTTTGTGTACATGTGGATGTTGCATGGTGGGAATCGTATGATCCGATGGCCCATCGAATAAAACATACAACACAATTTAGCACAACAGTGAGACAACTTGTTACTATATCCAACTTGTACAATCAAACTGAACAAGGAAATCAAGACAGCTCGCCTTCAAAGTAAAAGTTTCATTTTGGGAGCTGCAGCGGTCAATTTAGGGAAAAGCAAACTAACTCGTGCCCATTGTCACTTTACTCACAATAAGTTGTATAATAATATTGCAAATCAGTTACTAAATTAATTGTTGGGGTTGTTTGTTTATTTCCTGCCTCCTCTCACTTTCTGTTGCTCTACAGCTGGAAGCTATGACTAATGACTGATGTAGCCCTTGGATGAGGGAAGATAGAGGGGCAGACTGCAGGGTTGAGGTGGATCATGGGGACAAAGATAAATATATGTACTGTATACATCTGTCTGAGGTAAAACAATTCAATTTCCTGACGTTTCACTTTTTCCTCAACAAAGTGTCATTGTCACAATAGGAAGCCGCTTTACTTTCATTCATTCATGGAGCGTTCTGCAGTTAGATTGTGTTTTGATCTTCAGACCACAACACAATAGCCGTCTCTTTTTTCAGAGTCCCTATATAGTATGCCACTGGCGAGCTGAACTGCTGCCCTTCCATGCTAAGCGCATATAAATGACAGCTGTCATAAGCATTAGAAAAGATTAAACCCGATTTAAGGGAATGTATACATTTGCTCTAATCTTTGCGGTATTCTGTTTAAAAGTAGCAAACAACACCTCTAACTCAGCCCGCACATCTTCTTCTGGGAAGGGCTGTCTGTCTTTTTTTTATCAGAAACGACCCAGCACGCCACTTTTCGTGGAATCGCTGGAAATTCAACGTAGCATGAGTTTGTAGGTAGCGCAGGATTAAACTCTTAAGGGCTTTAATGGGTATTCTGTAACGGCGTTATATTTAGAAAAAAGACCTGGTTCTGCCCACTGTTATAGAATCCCATTGTCACTGCGGCTTTGCAAAACCACTTTTCTATTCTCCCCTCACATCTCTGGACCCTTGAGAAATTGACTACAAGACTAATCTCAATTTGTAATAAATGTGTTAGCATTTGTTGACACCCTCGCCGGTATCACTTTACTCTCCAGATCATCCGCAGAACAAGAAAAAAATAAATAAAGTCAAACGCATTTAGGTTTCACTTTAGACCAGCCACAGTCACAGATTAATCTGGTGCATTAATGGATTACGGGGACAATGTTTTTTTCCTGTTTGACTCGCACTGCTCCACAGTCACTCGGATGACGTACTGGGATTATTGTGCGACACTGCAACCACTTTCCTCTAAACACAAGTGACAGCAATGGCTGCGTTACTGTGGGAGGACGCTGAAACCAGAGCTCAAGTTGGATGATGCTTGTTTTTCTATATGGCATCTTTTCTTTAATTGATCCAAACAGACTTTTCTTGCTCCGTTGTATTAAATTTGAATTCGCTGAACTCTGCGTCTTTGCTCCGTGCTCACATCTTACTGCCCCTCTCATCAAGCTGTTCCCTTCCGGCCCAGATGTAATCTCCCTGGTACAGAAGTGAGTGGCAAGAGGGAGGTGCTGAAATAAAAAAAAGCCAAAAATATTTGACTGCATCCAGATACCGAACGTGGATTATCCTCAGAGTGTCACTTTTTCTGTTGCGACTCTTTATCTTCTACTCGACTGCAGTTGAGTTCGTGGGTTTCATTCGACATGCGGTGATAGAAGCAACAAAACAATAAGTTCAGCAAAAAACAGGTCAGATGTGATTCCAGGAGAATTGATTATTTTATATCACAACTACCTCATTCATCTCTCCTACGCCTGTTTATTACGCACAGCAGTTACCCCCCCCCCCCCCGATTTGACACGACGCGCAGAGGTTTGTGTTTGTTGGCCTCCGGCTGATCGTGTCATCGTGCCCTTGTAAAAAAAAAAAAAAGCGCTGCGGTGGGTTCGACTTTATGGCCTGACTCAGATTTGCTGTGGGATTTGCAGGAGAGCACGGGGGCTCTGTGACATGAACCATCACAGATCACTGGGCTAAGATGGGATGTTGTCTTCCTGGACCATTAAATCCAGGAATAACTGGGGAATCAGCCTGTTTTGAAAAGTGGGAGAGATAGTGCGACGCTCGCCGTTTGAACTTTGCGCATGTTGATTGGTCCGTGGCCCCGAGGGCTTGGCCGGTTTGGGGCCAAGACTGGACTGCAACGATTCCACTCAATCTCCTTGCATAACAGAGGGACGGAGAATGACCTTATGGGAGCATTTTTCAAAGGGTGTTTTCTTTTCTTTTTTTTCATCCTTCCAGTCTGTACACAGTGTACCAACCTGGAGGGATGCTAACTGTAAGACGTTATGTCATCTATTCTATCTTCAGCACTCGTGCTCCTTAACAGAGGGCGAGAGTGACAGTCTGATCCTAGGTGAAGAAGTGAAGAATGTAATTACAGCGCTGGAGAAGTCTTTCACCTTCTGTCAGGATACTTTGACACCATGATGGGGTTGCATTTCCATTTTTCCCTCGGTGTCAGCTTCTGATATCAGCGACTGTTTATGAGAAATCCTGCAGAACATTGCACAATTGCATCGAGTGAACATAACATATGGGTCAGTAAGGAGGCATCACAACCCTGGATGCCTCGTGGGATTTAGGGTTCCTTGAGACCAGCACCTCAACAAAAACTCCTCCAGAGGTGAATGTCTTAAGGGAGGGGGATTGAACCCACAAACTCACCCACTTCCACTTCTGACAAGATTTAAATTTGTGGCCCATGTAAAAACCTTAAAGGTCAAACACCCTCCAACAAGTCATTTCCCTTACCCGACAACACAAAAGCAAGTATGTGGCCCGAAGTCGCAACAGCATATGAAGAAGAAAAGCAAATATTGAATGTTTGTTCTCTCTGCCCTTTATGGTAGGTGGAAAGTTTTGGCTGCCTAAACACACATTTTACGACAAACAACCTAGGAGGAAGCCCCGCGCCGCATTCCAGCCGACTGTCTCTACGAAAAAAGCTGTTTGAAAAAGCTGAAGCCTCTTTCTTCTCTGTGTCAAAATAATGTCTCTCTGAGCAACATGAACATTAACCCGAGGATTGTTTTCGTTTTTTTTACCCGGCAGCCGTGGCGAAAGGCTTTTGTCGCTAGTTCTCAAAGGATGACAAACCTCGCAGTCGAGAGCGCGGTTTTGAAATTCACATCCATCTAAAGTGACGTGTCGGTAAACAAGGGGGTGTGTGAGTCAACCTGAAATGTACAAATCCTCTTTTTCAAAATTCCTCTGGCAGGATTTCTGCTGCGGTAACAGTGAAATGGGATCGACTTGGATTCGAGTTAACCCAGTTGGCCAGATTTGACTTATTATGCACCGGTAGAGAATAGTGGTGCACTTATTGTCACTTTGTGGTTAAAAAGACCAGATTTTTACTTCTGCTTTTAAACTGAAAGAAAGAGAGGATGTATGATTCAGAGGAAGTTAAAGAAGGGACAGGAACAGCTGTGGCTTTAACATTGTGCCATCTGAGCTGAAGCTCACTTTATTTTGAAAAGACTTTAATGGGAAACATGAGTTTGACAGGAATAGTTGGATCTATACCTTTATTTAAAAAAACAAAAAAACATCATACTTTGTCAAAGTGTAGAAAAAGCCAGTGAGTAAAGTCAGTGAACCTGTAAATGTGGTAAATATAGATTCTAAACACCATTATTCAATTTTGTATACTCCTAAAATAAAAGCAAAAAGTCTAAATGCTCTGATGTGAGAGCAACGGACACTTTCAGATGGACCCCCCTATTTGTTTTACCCTGTTTTATATCTTAGTGTGCATTTTACACATTTATTTAAAAGATGATCCCTTCATGTGATATTTTATTTATATTTTACAGCCATGGTCCATGACTAAAACCTAAAAAATAAGAGATTTTAAAGCAAGAATTTAACAGAACATCAGGCAGTGGAATAATTCTTCTCATCCGCGCACACTGCTCGGGTTATGTGGTCCTGCGTCGGAGCTCCCGGTGGGAAGTGTTGGATTGTTTAAATTGTAGCCGCTAGAGGGATACATATACGCCCTCGAAACTCCGTAAACACCATCCCATCACTATGTGCCATGGAGAGATTTACCGTCAGTGAGAGTTGCCTACCTGTGTGACTTCCCACTTTGAAAAACACACGCACACACCCACGCACACACACACACACACACACACACACTCGAACACAGCCCCTGGAACATTTGAAACATGAGTTGTTCTTAAAAAGACTTAGAGAGGGGGGGGGGGGGGGGGGGGGGGGGGGGGGACTGCATCTAAAGCGGACGACGTGCTGCGACTCCTCCAAGTGTATCTGCTCCAGGCAATCAATGAGGACCGCGGTGACTTGTGCAGCTCTCTGTCCCTCTGCCTCTCTGCAGCCCTTCCATTTATCATAGTGCATTTTAACTTTTGCAGCACAGAGAAGGGGGAAGTTTGGATTTTTCTATTCCTTTCTTTTTTACATTTTTTTTTAATCACAATTTACCCCCTTGCTTCCTTCCTTCTTTTTTTTTTTTTTTTTCATAAATATGAGAGGTGGATTTGTTGCCACTTTTCTCTGGAATTTAATATGTGCCATCTCTTATGCTGTTTTACGCGTAGGATAAGGAAACAACAAAAAGCTGTGACAAGAGCCTGGCGGACAACTGTGGATTGCTGCGAGTAACTCCTACCGTCCAGAGGGGATGAGGGGGGCATCGGCCGGACCCCCCTCTTGATTGATCACGTATTAGTCATCCATTTGGCTAAATGGGACCCATTGAAAAGGCACCGTGGAATCATACATGAATCAAATATTCCCGTGCCCCCTGAATGTCTCAAGACTAGTTTTGCTTAAGAGAGGGGGTCGTGGCTGAGCATAGCTTTATGTGTTTATTTTAGTTTCTACGCTTTGACATTGTACCGCTGTTTTGAAAAAAAAAGAACAGAGAGAAGGAAAAAAACTCGAAAGGATTCCAAAGAGGAGAAGATTTGTGGACGTATATTTTTTCTAGTTATTCCGTTGTTTCTTTTTTTTTCTCTCTTTTCTTATTTTTAAATATTTTTTTTGCCATTTCCTCTCACGAAAAATGAAACTTTGGACATCGCCCTGGGTGTCTTGCCTGGTGGTTCTCCTCTTGTGTTTTGGATCAGAGTGCGGGACAGCCCGGAGAAAGGGGAGATCCAAGAGGGAGTTGGTGCGCATCAGGGAGGTGAGAGCCACCGCGCCGGGGGCTTGTGCCACGCGTCTTCCCCGGGGCAAACGCTCCTTGCCCGGCTTGGAGCGACGGGTGCTCCGCCAGCGCCGGCGCTCCTCGCAGCAGGCGGAGGAGAACTCTTCGGACCGGGGGAAAGCGGTGTATTTCACCGGCAGGGGCGACCAGCTGCGGCTGAAGCCCGGCGTGGAGATACCCAGAGGAAATTTCACCCTGGAGATGTGGATCAAACCGGAGGGAGGTCAACGATCACCCACGGTGATTGCAGGTAGGACGCTCATTACGCATCCTCCATCCTGTTGTCAACTCTTTACATGTTAATCCCCCAAAAAAAGAAAAAAAAAGAAACTGGCGAGTTTAATCTGAGAAGTGAGCCTGCGAATGTGCAGCATTTCATCCTGCTGTCATGTAGCGCACGAAACAAAGCAACATGCAGTTTCTGCGAGTTGAAAACGAGTTCATCTATCAGACTAGACAGTGATGTAATGCCTTAAAAGTACAGCGGATATTTTAGGTAGTGCATGCGTAGGTCACTGGAGATATTGGTCATATTTGAGTTTGGCACCTTGCGGAGGAACAATCGCTGCGGTGTGATATTTTTATTCTACAAATATACCACCCCCCCCCCCCCCCCTCGTGTTTTTCTCCGTGTGTGGGATATTATGATAAAGAAGCAATCTAAGTGAGAGGAGCACGGGCGGCAGATGTATGCAGCTGCATCACTTGACCGGCAGCTGATGTCACTGTGCGTAAAATGTAATTTCTCCGCGCCGACTTGGCTATTTTAAAACTATGATGTAATGGCCAAAACTTTGTGAGCGAGCACGTCACGTCGGGCGCAAGCGGGAGAGAGAGAGTGAGAGAGAGAGTGAGCGAGAGAGGGAGCGAGAGAGAGACAGTGAGAGAGAGAGAGAGAGAGAGAGAGAGAGAGAGAGAGAAAGAGAGAGAGAGAGAGAGAGAGAGAGAGAGAGAGAGAGAGAGAGAGAGAGAGAGAGAGAGAGAGAGGAGCTCGCAGCTCCAGCCGCCAGCTCGAGTGTCGTCGTCGCCCCCCCCCTCCACCGCTACCCGATTCGACACCTTTGGATTGGCTACCGGAGTTACGAGACAGCTCGGAGACACATCCAGGGTTTCCCCCTCTTGAGCGAACATGTCCTGGCTTGGGGGCTTATTTGTGCAGCGGCGGTGCGCTTTCGTGTCGTTACGCACACTCCACGCGTTCCTCCCAAGCGCAGACACTCGAGCGAAATTTTGGGTTTGTAATTAAAAAGGCACGGTCAAGATGCGCAGAGGAGGGTGCACACACACACACACGCACACACTTGGGTAGGTCCCCGCCTGCACAGATAGGGTTGACACTTAGCAGTTGTCATCTGTGCGCACTCCCCCTTTTGTCCTGCCAGATCTGCAGCCGCGCGTAAAAGGAGCACCAGAAACGTGCTAGGAACCGCTCTGCATCATTTATTTTTGACCAACAGCGCTTTTGTGCATTACAGTACTGTACAGCTTTTTCCTGTTGCTTTTCCTTGCCGATAGGGAGCGTTGCATACACAACTCACAGCCCGCCACGGTGCTACTTGTGCAGATGGCTGCTGCCTTTTGAACTGAACTGAACTGAACTGAATTGAACCCGGTCCTCCTCAGCCTCCTGTATGCCACTCTGAACATTTGGGGACTCAACTCAACCATATGAGTACATTTACCCGCTCCTTTATTTTATATCTGTCTGGCCCTCTCAAAACAACTCCCCCCTCCTCCCATGCACACAAATAAATAATCACTTATGCTTGTTTGTGTGTGTCTGTGTCAAGTGTGTTTCAGTGAGTATGTGTGTATCAAGATACAGTACACTTTTAGGTAACGCTAGCCAGTTGGCAGGGACATGTTCTGCAAAGCCAATCCCTTGTAAGACTCTCCAACTGGGGGAGAGGGGGGTGAGAGAGTCTGTTGTGACCTGAGTGACTCTTAGATTTTCAGCGGATGGACACAATAACAGGAACATCTGTACAGTATAATGCAATCTAGTACAACAACAACACACCACATTGACCAAATATGTGAAAAAACGCCTCTCCAGCACAATGTGAACAGAAAATGAACCTGGCAGGCTTTACATGCATGTACGTGGTATCAGATCGCTTTATTTTGTACAGGTGGTATTGTTTTTCACACACACACACACCTCTGGCTTCCTCCTACTAGCGATTTCCATTCATGTATAGTCTTGTGTTTTCATTTTGAAGATTTGCTCCATGTGTGTTCACATCAGTGAGGCGGAGAGGGGTCCCAATGACAACACAAATGATGATCAAACAAATTCAGAGAAGCCATAATCTTTTTAAATCCAATTCGGGCCTAAAAAAAAAATCCCAGAGACACCAAAAATGCTCCATCCCCTTGTTTTGATCCCAGCACGGTGTTGTTTTTGGCAGATGTTTTTTTGTTTTTGACCATCCCTCTGTGGAAACACTTTCAAGTAACGTCTGCAACCGCATGTGCAACTGGGAAGTCTGGGTACATTCATATAGTTAGAAATGCTAAACGGTATTTGCTTTTCTCGTCTTGATGACCATTAATGCTACACCGACAAGCAATCAGGGACAATTTGGAGTTCAGCTCAATCTTTAATTCCTTGGAGAAGTAGAGCAGATTTGGATTTCCTCTCGTTGCCACTTTTCGGTTGAAATGAGGCTGTTCGACGATCAGTAGCTGTTATCAATGGCTCCACCAGATGATTGATGGCACCGTCATTAAATACGTCTGGATCCTCTTGTGTCTTGTGGCGAACACTACAGAACAGATTCCATGTGCTGTCAGTTTCAGTTGACAGTGACAGTAACAGTCCATGTGGTCAGAATTGATCCCAGGTTTAAAAAGTGCACACAAAACACACACACACACACACACACCCAGTAAGAACATCGAGTTCTGTCTCCAAATGTTATGCAAACTTTCAGTGCCCTATTAGCCCCTGTATCCGGGTCATGTTGGGCCGTCCTGCATCAAAGGAAGAGGAAAATAATTCAGAGGAATGGAGGCTCTCTTCCATGACCTGCTTGGGACAATTATAAGCAGACGTTGGCAGATAATTGCTGTGATAACAGATATATCTCGGTGCTGTTATCCAGTGTCCTGATGAACACAAAACTTTTTTTCAAAAACAAGACCCCTTGTCCCAAAATTAGATTCATGCATTGAGCTCCTTACAGTACGCCGGGCATTTGGAAAAGTGTTGAATACCCCCATCCGGATTAATATCCTTTCATTTAATTGGAATATCTGAGAGTGACAGTGACACCATCGCTGTGCACGTTACAGTGCAGCAAAACAAGTGGCGTTATTTCATCTGACACTCATCATGTTATAAGCTGTTGGTTGATCGTTCATGACTCAAGCCTGAAACATGCTTCTGCATTTTCACGGGCCCGTAAACGCAAGAGCCCTTCCGGGTCCCTTACGTGCTTATGTATCCCTCCTTGCGTGCTGACGGGTGTCGACCCCCTTTTCTAAGGGTTAGGGTTAGGGTTAGGGTTAGGGCAAAGCTCCGCAAGCTCACTCAGCCCGCAAGGCTGTGATTGGTCTGCTCTACATCCCGTCCGGTGTCTAATTTCCGGTTTCATGCCCCACAATACGCGGAAATCACGGAAGATTTAGAAGAACGAATATGGACCAAATAGAAGAGTACTTGGCAGAAGAGATCCGAAAGTATGACCACTTGTATAACCTGTCACTGACTGGCCGATTTGTCCGCCAGAAATAGGCTATGAGGAGCTGGAGTGGCGATGTAAATAAACAGTCTAATTATAAGAAGTTGCTCTTCAATGTCCAGCAGCTCCATCTCAATCAATTGTTGTTCGGTTGGAATCGTGAATACACTCTCTGCCATGGTTCACCGTGTGTTTGTGATGGAGAACACGACTGGTAGAAGGTAAATAAACAGTCAACAACGATTGCCACACCCACAAAGAAGGCGTCTCTCAGGTCGTCTTCGACAAAAATCATTACTCCGCCTAGTGTTCTGGCGCGGAATTGCTTTGTAAGACGCGCAACGGTTGGGGAAGCATGAATGAAAACGAGTCTTGCGCCACAGCGGCGTGAAAAGACGCAGACGCAGTCGCAGAAGCATGTTTCAGGCTTCATTGAATGAGCATTCCACTGAATCAAGTGAGTGGAACTTGACATCCTAGTCAAAAGTTTAAAGTCAAGTGTTTGAAAGAAGTCTGGTGTCATTTTTATAATCAATATCCTTGTTATGTTCCTCAGGTTCTTTTACTCGTTTTAAATATCAGTGGAATTTTCCATTGTCTGCTCTGGGGGTGCAGCGGTCACTTTTGTATGACTATGAAAAGTGCCTTTCTTTGACCTTTCAGAGCCAGAGCAGCTCAAAAGTAAACGGAGTGTTCCCTTCCTCCCTGCTTTTTATCAAATCCGTGTGACATTTTTCTTTGTCTGTGCATGTGTATTTTCTTTTCTACTTTTTTTCTTTTTTCCTGAGCGTGTTTTTCTTGGAAGAAGACAAATGGCAAGTGTGAGGAAGGTTACCTTTTAACCTGACAAGAACAGCTCTCCACTGTAGTGTGCGCATGCAGATCCCTTTCGTGTGCGTGTTTGTTTATGTTCCTGAGTGGACACAAATGTGTTTCAATTTGCCTGTGTGTCTGCAGGGATAGTAATGCATATCTGTATTAGTGCATGCACACGTGTGTGGGTGTGTTTGTGTGAGCCCGAGCAGCCGCAGTGCAGGGTCTGGAAAAGTGTAGTGTGTTAGATTAATTGAGCATGGCAGAATTATGACAGCTGTTTACACTAGAAGCCTTACGAGCATTTTAGCACACCTTTTAGCCTTGAGTGCATTAGCTGACAGATGGAAGGCTTTTTCCTTCCAGTGTAGTGGAAAGCCTGAAAACGTCATCCACCAAAAGTCTGACCTTGATGCTGAACCCAACCCTCCCTCTTTGAACATTAGTCCATTGAAATACCAACTTAATGAATGCATACTGGAGTGTTCATCTAATTAGAAACAGGTCAAAGTTAGCAAGATGTCCATGCAGCCGCCATTAGCCAGCCCCTTAGTGCAGGCTTAGGAAGACTAATCGATGGGGAACAAAGGCATCTGAAGTGGGCAAGTACATTGAGGCAGAGATGTGACCATCACTATGATAATCAGCTTATCATTTCAGGCCTAGCTGAAGGTAGCAGAGATGAAATAAAAAGGGCATTTGCAGACATTTAATGCAGATGACAGGAGCCACTGTAAAGGACACTCCATACCTGCGTTATATGAGCTGCATGTTCAGGTCACGGACTGAGTGCCTTTTAGCGGATAGATATAAGTGCCAGAAAGTCAGATCCAAATATTAACAAATCCCAGGGATGTATTCTTGTGACACAAATCCAGCTCTCACCCTGCGAGCATCGAGACGTCCACATGCCGAGACGGACTACGTGATGCATGTCACAGTGCTCTGAACCTTTGCCCCCTTTGACTGGGCGGTGGATTAATGCAGCGCAGTCACGGAATTCATGAACAAACACACACATGCACACACACAGACGTGAAGTTGTGTGCCTGCACATGTACCTCAACAAGCGCTAAACAAACAAACAGTTAGCATTCAGAGATCCCCTAAGAAGTGAAAACACATTACCATGCTGAAGCCGACATGCAGGGTCCAAGTGAAACAGGAAAAAGGTGTTTTGGTGCCTCTACAAAAACAAGGCTGGAGCAGAAAACTAGCCTTCTCCGGCTACCCTACTGGCAAGGGACATTTGCACAAGTAACTCTAAATGCACTCAGTGTTCACAAAAAGCCTATACCAAGATAGTTCCATGGGGTCTCCCTTAGATAAACATGCACTACAACCCAATTTCCAGGACAACATTCCCTTAGATAGAAAAAAAATGGTAACCTATTAATGTATTTCTTGCTCTCTAACCCCAACTATATTTTCAGACTCCCTCTTAAAATCCATTATCTAAAGTGGTCAAATTGTTTGCCATAAAAACTGGGAGAGTGGGCGATGAATATGCACAACTAGCATTAAGGATTACATGCATGTGACATGTTCAAAAACAATCTTGTATAAATGGAAGATGTGGATGGAAAAGGTTCATTCTCTTATACTGGTCACTGTTTTTTTGTCATTTCTGTAAATGTCTGATATGTTCATATTCACATCTGTATCGAAGTCCTGCATATGTTAATCTTCTTCATTTCCTTCTCTCTGCAGGCCTGTACGACAAATGTTTCTATGCCTCCAGTGACCGTGGATGGCTGCTTGGCATCAAGGCAGTCAGTGAACAGGGGAACCGTGACCCCCGCTTCTTCTTCTCCCTTAAGACTGACCGTGCCCATAAAGTGACCTCCATCCACTCCAATGCCCGCTACATACCCAACCAATGGGCACATGTGGCAGTCACGTATGACTGCGTATACATGAAGCTCTTCGTCAATGGCGCCCAAGTGGCTGTCAGTCGGGAGCAATCGGGCGATGTCTTTAGCCATTTGACCAAAAAGTGCAAAGTCCTGATGATCGGGGGGAATGCACTCAATCATAATTACAGGGGAGCAGTAGAAAGGGTGGGTCTGTGGAGGCAGGCCCGGGGGCAGAGGCAGATTATCAGAGATATGCAGGGCCACGACGACCTACAAAATCTACCTCAGCTGGTCATACGAGAAACATTTGAGCACCCGGGCCGAAAATGGCTGACTGTAAAAGACGGTAGCTTTCCTCAGCCTGAGCAAGGAGGTGTAGCCCGATTAGGGCTTCTAATTGGCAGCGGGGTTGGAGCGGCCGAAGGATTATTGGACACAACACTTGATCCTCCAACTTGTGGTCAAACTGTTTGCGACAATGTTGAGGTCATCAAAAACTATAACCACCTTTGGACATTCCGTCGGCCCAAAAAAGTGCGATATCGTGTCATAAATGTATGGGACGATGCACGTCTGAAGCCCACCGTATCTGACCACCAGATCAGCCTGCAGCACCAGCAGCTAAACGATGCCTTTAGCCCCTACAACATCACCTGGGAGCTCAGCATTCACAATGTGACCAACTCCTCCCTTCGCAACCGGCTGATTCTAGCCAACTGTGATATCAGCAAAGTTGGCGATGATATGTGTGACCCAGAATGCAGCCATCCTCTGACAGGGTATGATGCCGGTGACTGCATGTCGGTGCACCGGAGCCGTTGCCCTGAGCACAAACAGGGGAATGGCGTATGTGACCCCGAATGTAACTGGGAAAACTTTCTGTATGACCTCGGCGACTGCTGTAATCCCAACGTGACAGATGTGACCAAGACATGCTTTAACCGCTCCTCTCCACACAAGTAAGAACCTTTCTTTCATTTGTTTTGCATGTTACCTTAAAAAAGGCTTTAAGTGTCTGTAAATTTCCCTGCTTAATATGATACATTATCTTGGTTGACATTACCGAATAATTTAGGTAAACTAAACCCACATTATGGACTCACTGGCCTGGAGTAAATCCAACAACACATCTTTCCATACATGTGTCCCTGAAGAGAGGTTTTGAAGTCTAGTCCTACTGTTTCCTGACCATTTCTGGCTGAGGCTGAGTGTAACTTAACTCCCTGCCTGTGTGGCCTGGGAAATCCTCTGGGGGCAGCTAGTCCAATCTAGCCTTGGCCTGGTTCAATCAGTGTTCCACACATAAGCAGTGCAAAAAAAATGCAAACAGGGAGACTTTTGTGGTAGCAAATACAACGGCCAGAGTGCTAATTTTGAGTCAATTTTTCAGCATCTCTCTCCACCTTTTTCTTTTCTAGGTCTCCTATGTCCAATGGGCCTTAGTAAGCTGGCTTGATTGGAGAAGGGAGTTGGTTTGGAAAGAGTGACACTCTAAACAGAGTGTAAGGGCAATTAGAGGTCAAAATCCAATACGGCTTTAGCTTTTAGCAATGGAAATTATTTCAAAGACATACCTCTCTTTCCAGGAAACCACTGACAGACACGTTTCCTGGGGAGGAAGGTATGGGTCCACAAAAACGAGGCGGACTGAAAGAAATTCCCAGTTAAAACAGTGAGAGTTCACTTTACTTGCATGTGAGCACCAGTATCAGAGAATCACCTAGGTGGACTTAACACAAAGCAAGGTATTACGTGGTTTGATAGAGCTACTTAAGGATAATACAGAGGTCCTCATGAATGCATGCAAACTCTTGTTTTTTGTGGTAATCTTATTGTGGCTTGTAGATGATGAGTAAGAGCTGGCAAGAAGAATAAATCTCTGGAACTTGCTGTAATATGGTTCATGCCAGACCTCCAATAGCAGGATTGTTTGTTTCTTGGTACACTGAAACCCAACACAGTAGACTCAGACATTTTTGCGGACGACGCAGGGGGTATTTACGGTTATGGCAGAGAAAGAGGCAAAAATGACTGAAATTCGTTTATTTGCCAACGTTTCCTGCCACTGTCACGCGGGGACAAGCGGACGGGAGGAAAACTGGTAGGCCTGGTGTGTGGGATTGTTTGGGTCTCTCTGATAGCATGAGTCTAGGAAACAAGGCTGTTTTCAATCATAGTTACGCTGGAAGCACAGTCTGTCTGGCACTGTCCTGTTGTTTAAAATGGCCGCTAAATAGCTAAATAATGACATCTGATTAACAACATCAGTTGGGGGAATGCAGGTGGGATTGCCGTTGCTTCCATCTCTCAATTCCCACTTAGTCATCATTAGAAGCTCATTCATCAAGTGGCGGGCAAACAACTCCATTCAGACATCAGCTATTGGCAGAAAACGCTTTGCCGCTGCAATGTTCAAATTTCCCTATGGGCATTTGAAAGTTGGGCTTGTGAAAGGAAGGATACCAGCAAAGAGACAGGCAGAAAGAGGACAAGAGAATTCAAAAAATAGATATAATCTCCTCAAGTGGTTGCTTATTTTGCTTTGATTATGGTATGTCCAGGGAGACTCGCAAAGAGCGGAGTTTGACATTCCTCCTTAATTATGGAATTCTGCATGAACAATGCACTGTGTATGTAGAGGAACAATAGTTTTAAAGTCCTGCATTTATTTTCGCAGCGTTTGCGCCTGTTACCACTTACGCTGAGTGTGTTTAAAAAAAGAAAAGGAAAACTGGCTAGCACAGAACACAGGCAGACTCTGGGGTCCCGCAACAGTCTTTCCTCTGAAAATACCATTGTTAATTACCCCGCGTCTCTCCCTTCACATGTCTTTGAGGGAAATATTCACCTCAACCGAGGAGGTTGTGTTTTCACCCCTTTCCGTTTGTTTGTTTGTGAGCAAGATTACGCATAAATTACCAAACCAATTACCACGAAACTTGGTGGAAAGATGTGGTGTGGGTCTGGAATTAACCCATTCAATTTAGGTGCTGATCTGGATCAAGGGGCGCATCCAGGTCCTTTCCTAATCCCTTATTTTTACATTGTGAGACAGGGTCTGATATTTATGAGTGCTGGACCTTGTTTATTGTGTTTTCAAAGTTATTGGTCGTATCTGATGTTGTCTGAAAGAAAGAGAGATTTAATGACTTCTGAAATTGTTGCTGTGATTCACATGACGTGAAATTAACATTAACTTTACAGAAAACAAATGTGAGATGATTAAGTGTGTGTATTCCTGTCCATCAAAGATCAAGGTAATGTCTGCATAACTGGAATGAAGATCAATCCAATGATATCAAAACTCATCTCAGTCGGATTCAATTCTTTCTCAAATTGGAATGCTTTGCTCCCAATTTCAGGCAGGAAGGCGGATATTAGGACCATCTCAGTCTCAATGTGTTTTGGGGAAATGAAGTTCTGGCCTGGCTTTGTCAGGGGCTAATAGGTCATCCATTTTCCCTTGGCCTCTGTGTCTCTCCCCCCTCCTGAGTCAATACCTCTCAACGTGGCAGGTTAATGGACGGACCACCCTTTCTCTTTCCCTCACTCCCTCTCCTTGCTGTATTCTAGCTCAGAGCGGGGAGCTAATCTCTAGGGCCCTTGACTTGGGTGTTTTACAATTGGTCGTCTAAACCTTAAGCCCCCCGTCCCATAAAACATAATTGAGTGCTTGGGCGTAAATACCAGGACTTTGCACTTCCCCTTTAACGCCATAGCACACTTATAAAAGCACCTGTTGTTGAGGTTTCACCTGTGCTGTCGTGGGCGCTGATCGAAGACCTTCTGCGTCGCTATGGGACTTAAGGAGGGGATTTTACTCGGGACTCCACAGCAGGCAGAGGAGTCACATCTGGTGGTCTTTTGAAAGTATGACACACAGGGGAATTGGGTTGATAATCACATAGCAAGGTAATTGTGGTTCAGGAGTCAAGGAGGGCCCTGATGAAGAGGTTCACAAATCTGCCAGGACAGAGAGTGTTCTCCCAGATAGCAAATGGGAGGGGGGCAGGGCTTTGGATCATCACTTCACCCGCTCCATATGCCTTTAAATCCTGCTTTCTCACCGACCGGAGCAGTCACGGCAGGGTTTCTGGAATCTGAGCATTGACACAGATCTCATGCATGTGTCATCCGTGCAAGGGGGGGGGGGGGGGGCAAAAAAATAATCAGAGTAAGTTGGAAGGTTAAAGAAGAGAGAGCAAGTATAGTAATAAAGGCGGAGATGAATGATGGCTTTAGGGGCTGTGGTGCCGACAGACTCGATGAAAGGAAAAGCCGAGGGCCCCCCTCCAATTTTTAAAGTGTTCTTGGCCGTGATACCGTCACTGCCATGCCAGCTTACCCCAGTTTTCACACTACGCTGCCCCACACATATGTGTAAAAGGCATATTTATGGGCTTATATGAATTATATATGGGTGTAAATGGTTGAAGTCATAATTCTCTATTTATGACGTGTCGTGAAACAAAAGAATTAACACAGCGGTTCGTGCCTCCTCACACTCTCCTGGATCTCCCTGCAACATAGATGTCCTGCAGTGGCGCTTTCAGTATGTGAAGCTGGATTGCCTGCGCTCATCTTACCTTTCTAGAAGCTCCGTTTCTCACTCTCTCTTTCTCTTTCCTAGTGACTTCTTTTCCCATGACAAGTGCTTTGGTTACATGCATGGAAAATCCTGTCCTTCCCAAGTGGCTCATCTTTGCTAAAAAAAAAAGAAGCTATGATGAGAGGCAAGAGCGGGAACCAGGGGCTATGGGATGGAGAAATAGTTGAGGGGTGTGAGAGACAGAACACTGGGGGCGGGGAAAGCAGGGTAAGAGGTTAATGGAGGGGACGTTTGAGTAAGACGTGCATGGACAGTTAGAAAAGGCCCAAATTGCTCTGAGTACACCCCCCACCCCCCCGTCACAATGATGTCAGTGGAGACCAGCTTCGGACAGTGTCGGCAAACCCAAGCATTCACCAATGTCATCATTGGAAAGTAGCAGTGTAACGGTACAAAAAATATCATGGGTCGCTACGTGAGATTACAGTTCTGTGTGTAATATACAGTGAAAACAAGAATAACAAAACATTAAACTGCTTATTTTTTTAAGAAAAGTTTAAACAGACCATGCATGTGATTCTTAAAGTCTGTGATACTGCTGCAGCTGCGACTAAAAAAAGAAATGATTACCAGTATGGCTGTTGCTTTTTAAAACACCAATGGCATTTATTAATAGTGTGGATACGTGGTTGGACTGGGTTCGGAAACACGTCTTTTGAAATGGGGTTCGGGGTTCGGGTCAGGTTCGGTTATGTTAGCTGGGTTTTCTGTTTTAATTTTTACACTGCACGTGCCCGTAATTAAGTAAAACCACAGACTTGGGTGGGGTTCGGACTCAAAACACAGATTGCCTGTTGGGTTCAGGTCAGGCTCAGTCAGTTTTTTCTCGGGCAGCACTCGCACATTTGTTATTGCTTTGGACTGTTTTGAATTGTTAGCGAGAGAGATGCTTAAATGTCATGGGGCGCTGGGTTTCCACTGCGGTAGAGACACAGAGTTTCCAATTGGGGCACGCCGCTGCGACCCCCGCAGGGCAAAAATCACACATGTATGCACAAGCTTGTTTTTGCTCCTACAGTCCCCCTGTACATCAATGCAGCATGCGATGCACATTGTGTTTCTGTAACAGAGCCAAGTGCATTAAAATAATTGAACTCAAGATCAGTTAGGTGTTGACCCTACAGCCGAGCTGCTGCTCTTATTCACCGCTGACTCAATCATTTCAGTATCAAACCCCCCTGACGCATTCCCCTCCTCACGCATGTCCGAAAACTCTGGACAAATATTTTCTGAGGAAATATTGAAATTCCTGAAATTATTAGGAAGAGGGACCTTATATCATCTGCTCCCTCTGTATCCTTAGACCTGGCCCCGGTCAGTGCCCTCAGTTGCTCCCGCGCTGGTCTGAAAAAAGCATTCGCTACACTGAACCTTTTATTCCCATACTGTATATTTAACTGTCTGTTTTGAGGGAACACTGTGTTTTCACTGAGCCGCTGCCTGTCCAACTTGTAATTTGAGGAAGGGGACTCGTCCAACAAAGGTAGTAGAAATGTTAAGACGCATTTCGTGTTGCTGCATATGAAATGTGCATTTGGCGGTAACGTTAGTCGGCCCGTCGCAGTGGGAGAATCATCTCAGTTGGGTAAATTCCACCCGAGCGCTGCCAGACACCAGCCTTACTGCCTTTAAATCAACTCGTTTAGGCTACGCTGAACATACACTATGAGACAGATTGGCGTTGCACTCAAATTTCAATATTTTATGCCTTCACTTGCTTTTCAAACTATTACCAGAGAAAGGAAAGAGAGCGCAGTGGGCGCAGCTGGTCATATTTTAAGAGCGTGTTTAATGCATTAAAAAAAGTAGAATGAAGTAGATTTTGCAGGTCTGATAAAGTCTGGACTCCCAATAAAATGGTCTATCGATCTAAAAGATTAAGTGATCTAGTGAAATAACAGAAGCAGCAACTGAAATTTCATAAACACTGGCCTATAAAGAGACTAGTTTGAGTTTCAAGCATTCAAATGCATCAAATACTCAAATATGTCAAATTTGATCCCCTTGTAGTTTGAGATTCCGTTTTTGCAGTTATTGCTTTTGTTATCGCATTAATCATGAATTTAATTTGTATTTTTATAGAACAGTGTCAGTTTTAAACGATTAGGCACCGTAGAGATATTTTACCTTCTGGCCAGCGGTGTACAAGCTTGTCCACAAAAGAAATGAAATGAATTTTTCCCAGTGGAATTCTACTCCACCTTCATTTTGACTCAGCAGTGGAGTGGAAGAATAAATATAAATAGCACTCTTGCTTTTATCCTTATATTTACCCGAGTTCCCTTAAGTGGGACAAATGTTTTCTTCAAAAACAGACAAAGCCTGACATTTAGTGAAAAACGATGACCCAGAAAATGAAATTACGTCAATGTTGTTAAAGGTTGGACTGATAAAAAGGATGAAAACATTGTGCAGACACAAGCTCTTATTGTCTATGTTCCATTGAACGGAAACATTTTAGAACATTGCATCTTTTAAAAAACATGCAACTCACAAATACGATCAATCTGCCTCATTTATGTATATTTCCTAATAGCACATAAACACAATATCTTTTCTCTATCTCATGTTGACATTCCTTTATTTTACCTGTGTGTTTATCACATGGTTGCTTTTCACATTTCATGCCCAAGTATGTGCATGATTGCAAAATAGGACTCATTTTTACAATATTTGAATTTGATGAGTAGATGGACACCATTCACAAAAAAGTGCCAATAGCCTGCAGTTTATTTGTTATGGTCAGAGAATCCCGTGTAATGCTTTATAAGTTAGTGCCGTTTAACACAGAGAAATCACGAGTGTACTCCTTTTTTCTTTTTGCGAGGAAACTTAATCTTAAAACTTAATGCACTTATAATCTTATGATCCAAGCACATCCAAAAATATTAGGCGAGCAAGTGGGTCACACAAACTAGGTCAAAACATCCAAAGAGGATCTAATTTGTGATAGTAAGGCCAATGTCATGTTTTGTTTCTGATAAACTCCTGTTTTCCGTATCCATCGTGCGTCTTATACCCAAAGCCTCGGAAAGCCAGAGGAAATGAATAAACTGTCACGTCAGCACATGCAACAGATTATCGACTCCTCCGAGAGATGGCTGCAGCTCGGCTGAAGCTGTTTGCCAGGACCACCAGCCAGGCTCCTGGAGAAACCTTGTTTGATGTGTTCATATAAAATGAATGACAGTTTCACTGCTGGGAAGATATCTCATTGTGTTGAATGATTGCAGTCATTACAGCTGCCGTTAGTGATTCCAGAGCCGAGACAAAGCCTAGAGTCATGGGTGGGGAGGCCTCAGAATACCGGAACGACTCACTGAAAAATCAAGCTGACTTGGACGGCGGATCTGAAAAAAAGAGCTAAAAAGACGATTTACAGTACAAAGCATGCAAACCTGTGCCAAGACTGATTGGCCGCTATACATCAGATACACACGCACAGAGAAATGTTCTGCAAACTGCTCTGGTTAAACCCAATATACATTCTCTGAAGAAGGAATATTTGATACAAAACAGTAACTGAATAAAAACCACCCCCAAATAGTACTTATTTTGAGCTACCAACAAATATGAAATGAATCAAATCAAAAATCCCTGCATCTATCCCCTTAATTTTATCCACCCGTGAGTGAATATATTTTTCTTCGGCCAATACCCCACCCTTGTCTCACGTTTCAAGGAAATCGGCTTAGTCGTTTTTGTGAAATCCTACAAACAGACAGACAAACAAGAATGAAAGCATGACCTTGGTGAAGGCAATAAAGGAACAAAAACAGAACTAGTTATTCAATGCTAAAAACCTTGAGTACATTTAGGGCTAATGTGAATATTAGGGCTAATCTAATATCAAATATGATAAATGCTTATAAAATACCCGAGCAGGAGTTTATTCCACATATAAAATGAAAAGGGTAATTTTGTTACAGTGCAGCTTGTGAGATGTGACAATATAAAAATGTCCCAAACTCTCACCACTAAAGCAGATTTATTCCCAGCAGCACCTGTTTGGTCCTGGTGTTGCTTGTGGTGACATCTTTAACTGTTTGTCGAAATCAAGAGTTACTACGCTCAAGAGAACCGAGGCAAAGTAACGTGCTGGTTATTGCGTGATTCATTGTCCTCCGACATAAAACATACGGCATCGCAGACAAAAACATTGTGGCTTAGCTTTAAGTGTCGAAAACAAATGGGAAACCAACCCAAAGAGCATTACATGTCCGTAGCTGCATATTTAGGGTATTGAACTGATTACATGCCTCCGCACTTCGGAGGCAACAACATCTCGGCTGTGATCTCCCTCGCTGTCGAACAAGCGAGCAGGAACCGCAGTGAAACTGAATGGAGTGGGAAGGGATGATTTAATGGGTTAAAATTGTTAACAGAAAACCATTATAAAAGTTCTTTAAGCGCCACTTGTAACTGGTGCACGGCGGCTGAGCCAGAGCTTCTAGCCACAACATTATCAAAACAATCTGTTGGTTGTGTCCAAATGAATGTAGTTTTGAGATATTCAAGCTACAAGATGGTTAGTGGTGAAGTCAACCTCGATGCTCGTCTCCAAAATCAACATTCATCATCTTTGGCAGAACAAGGGGAGAACAATGGAGTATTATGGACTATTTGAGCCACGTTGAAGACAAAAGAATCCCAAGAATACCATGAGAATAAAGTCGTAATATTTGAGAAAGAAATTGCAATTTTACGAGAATAAAGAAAAACTCCACTCCTGGATCCAAGATGTTGAGCCAATCCCGTTATGAAACTATGAAACCAGTTTAGATATCACGCAGATGGAACCAAACATTTCCTCCTCCACAAAAGAGGCCAATTCCTTCAAGTCTGTTCTTCTTTCTTTCTTAAACCCTCTTTTCAAAGTCCGGATATCTTGATGATGTGGTGCTGATGTGACAGAAGATAAAGTATGACTAACTCGTTATTCTGCGTCTGTGCAGAGAATCTGTGCGAAAGGAGAGTCCGGGTAACACCTGAGACTTTGTCCGGAGACAGGTCATGTTTGAAAACGACTTAAGAGTAGTTTCAACCTTTCCTCTTCATTCTGTTGGTTTAGCAGCTATACCATTACAATTTGAATACATTCAACAAGAACTTACACCTGAGCCCTGTTTTATTGAACAAAACCTCATATGTTCCTTTTTGGCTGGAAGCACTGTTCCTATCTGCTAAAAATGTGGATTAAATCGACTGACTCTATCCTGAATGTAGAGCGATTACCTCAGTGTGAAATTCTTTCTTTCTCTCTTTAATTTCCAGGGCCTATTTGGATGTGAAAGAGCTGAAAGACATTCTGCATTTGGACGGCTCGACTCACCTGAACGTCTTCTTTGCCAACTCCTCTGATGAAGATCTGGCGGGGGTTGCCACTTGGCCGTGGGACAAAGAAGCCCTCACACATTTAGGTAGGAGACAGATAGAAGCACAGACGTACAAGCATGCACATGCATATTCTTAAACACATGCACACATCCTCTCAGGTTGTTGATTTTGAGTAATAACAGTTCAAGCCCCGAGCAGTTGCTGTCTTCATCGCGGTTCTAACAAGGAAGGAGGTGATAATGAGGCTGAGGAGTCCCATGAATAATGCATTGTCTGAATCCTACTTCACACGGCAGTCGGAATGGACATTCGGGTTGCGTGAAGTCATCGGAGTGTTTGCGATGTTTAAAATGTGCGTGGTTGTCTCTTTCCCTCTGTCTCTCGCCAGGTGGGATTGTGCTGAATCCGTCGTTCTACGGCACCTTTGGTCACACCGACACGATGGTCCACGAGATCGGTCACAGCCTCGGCCTTTACCACGTGTTCCGAGGCATATCGGAGACCGAGTCTTGCAACGACGCGTGCCTGGAGACCGAGCCCTCGATGGAGACCGGGGATCTGTGCGCCGACACCAACCCGACGCCCAAGTACAAGGGTTGCCACGATCCCGAGCCGGGCAACGAAACCTGCGGCTGTCGTCACTTCACCCACACGCCGTTCAACAACTACATGAGTTATGCAGGTGAGACGGGGCCTCCGCACGTGTTTCGCTGCTTCTCCTGGGCAAATTGTTGCAGTTGATACCTCTCACATGCACAGAACAGACAAAGGAATGTGTTGGGTCTGTGTGCACACCGAGACAAGTGAGGAATTTAGCCGGGACCTTTCATGTGAAAAAACATAGTGGGAGGCACATCCGCTAATGTCACTCCTTTTGTGCGACTGTTTTGATGCCAGAGTTGATTGTAATAACGCGACCGGACTGGTGGAATAATTTAATACCCATTTCCTTGTCCTGTCACATCTCATCTCGCCCTCCTCCACCTGCAGACGATGCCTGCACGGACTCCTTCACACTGAACCAGGTGGCCAGAATGCACTGCTACCTGGACCTCATCTACCAGACCTGGCAACCCTCATCGAAACCCCCTCCGGTGCCAATGCCGCCACAGGTGGTCGGGCAGCATCATAACTCCATCAACCTGGAATGGTTTCCACCGATATCTGGACACTTTTACGACAGGTGAAATAAGATGGCAAAGAGACACTCGTGTACACAGTGATATATAGAGTGCAAGTTGCTATAATGTTCGTGTAATATAACTTTAAATGAGTTGTTTACCCGTAAGATGAGCCAGGGAGCGATCTGAAACCTTGCCGCGTAATTTCAATTACTGCAACCATTTTTATACACGTGCAAGTCACGTGTATTTGGCCTGTATCTAAGTTGGTTGTTGTGCTTGTGTGTTGGTTTCCTAGAGAAGTGGGATCAGTGTGTGATAAGTGCACTGAGGGGAGAGTTCTGCTGCAGTACGCCTCCAACTCCTCATCGCCACGGCCGTGTGCACCATCTGGACACTGGTCCCCGCGAGAAGCTGAAGGTACACTGCACAGTTACATGGTACACATACAGGTTGTTAGGTTCCAATGGCGTCCGACAAGTTGTACAGTTCTTTGGCAAATGAAGTTGCAAATGCTGTGCCCTCCTTTATTCTTGGCTGTTTACCAAATGTCAGTCTTAAGTCAGTATCTTGATTGCAAAAAGCTGTTTCTACTTAAAGCAAATCCATTGCAAAAGCGACATCCACCTTTTCATCGGCGGTTAACCATACGATAACACGATTTGGGTTTCGCTCTTTGTGCATCGGGAGCATTGACTCAAAAAATCCACAAAGATTTCGGCTGACTGACTCAACCCAGAAACATGCAAATGACTCACTGGTTTGTGACACTTGGGCCGTGGGACAACACGGGCGGATCGCGAAGGTCGCTTCCCAGTGGACGGTGCTGTGTGGTACCGCAATTCCCATACGAGGGCTCGGGCCCAAGACAAGGTTAAAGATCACGTCTTAGCTGTAATTCCCCATTTAGCCCAACTCTCACTTGATTTGAGTGCAATGAATTCCGAAATTAGTCGGATTTGTCCTATTCTCGTCCTGTTTGTAAAACCATATTAGAACATGCTATACTGGGACAGGCATCCGGGATGAGGTAATTATGTTACCAAAGTAGTTGTTTTTCCGAACTGTGTTGCTCTGATCACTCTGTGGTTCTGGCAACGGCAGCTTCAGGAATACTCTGGTATACTGGCTATTATGCAGAAAAAAGCTATTTGTGCATGCTGTTGTTCTCCCATATTATAGGCTTTCTAATAAACTCAGACACGTGAAAAAGTACGGAGATCTGTAAAGGACTAACGTGGCCTGAAGTGAGGACAGATTCTGGAAATGATGATTTATATCAACACATGGAGATGTAAACACATTGATAAATGTAAGCAGTGAACCAGTACGTAAGTAACTAAGTGCCTTATTTTTTATGTTGAAATCACCACATGTCTCAGGAATAATTAAATTTAGAATCTCAATGTGATTACAACTTTAAAATTGTTCCAAAAAAATGAAATTCTTTCCTATCTTTTCCTACATTCCAGATTTCTATTTGACCTAAAAGTGTAGAATCAGTGGTCGTACACGTCCGTGCATTTCCTGCAATTCATGCAACCCTTTGATGGCTTCCTGTTAACTCTAGCACAGATTTTAATGACTAATAAGTATGTGTACACTCGGCCTGCAGCGCAGCATGTCTGAGACCGTGGAACCCGCACATCACTTTCAGGTCATGTAGCGAGTCCGACCAAAGTCTATTATCCACACATTATCCCACGTTTAAATCTGAAAAGCTGACAGGCCTTTCATTATTTTGGCCCTTAGGCTCTGGAACCATCTTCCTCCATATATCAGATCAACTAAATCTGTCAGCCGCTTCAGGCAGCAACCAAACTCGTTTTTATAGAGCATTCTCTGATTTGTGTGGGAATGTCGTATATTGAGGTGGTACACTCACGTCTATCTAACCATGTAGCTGTTTGAGATATTATGTGGAATCGAACATCTGCATCTGTACTTCCTGCTGTGTGAACCATGCAATGCATTATTAAATAATGAGTGTTTATACGAAGGAAATTATAACAATAATTCCTGCAATAACAAGCAAGACACACTTTAAATGAAATACCTGTTTAAACTAAGTCAACTGATCATCAATGATCACATAATCATTTAACAATAAACAATAAAATTGTTTTATCTGACTCAGCTGATACAAAGATATGTATTTCTAGTTTGGAAAGGCCCCCTTTCAATCAAACTTAAAAATAGTGCACTTTTGGTAAAACCACCATCTTTCCGCTGACGAGTGTGATAATAAGTTGATAGAAATCCAGATACGTCCTAATTACGTTAATCTATTTTGTCTGTTACCATGAAACTAAATGTCAAAACAAATGGGTAAAAACACCAAAAACCCAGTAACAGTAAATTAGATATGACTCAACAGCATTAATAATAACAATGAAATATCACTTTGCCAAAGAGTCGAATTTGTCTCTGTCTCTGGTTCTGTCGCTTCGAGTCTGAGTGTTTTTCTTCCTGCGTGTGTGCATGTGTGTGTGTGTGTGTGTGTGTGTGTGTGTGTGTGGACGCTCTATGGATTCTGAAAGCACTCAAACTTGCCCTCACAGTGTGTGTGTGTGTGTGTGTGTGTGTATGTGTGCGCGCTTGTGTGTGTGTACCAAAGGCAAGTCTGGGCTTGTCTAACACGCTGTGTGTGTAAACTGTACTCTATTTTCCCTCTTGGAAGGGGTCCCTGCTTGTGGCTGCTCCCCGTTCCCTGTTAACTCGGCCTGGGCCAGCTTCTCACTGGATACCACAGCTGCCGGTTCCTGCTGTGATTGTGCATATGTGTCTCACAGTTTCTAATTTCCAAAAGACATTCTGGCAAACGTCTGCCCCGAGGATTTTTGTAAACTGAAGTATTGGCATATTAACTATTGGAATAACATCCTTATATTGTGGAGGAGAAAAAAGGAAAGCATTAGTGTGACCGTGCATGTGTGCCTACATCAACATCCATGCATATGTACGGCACCTGTTACTGAAGGTCTCGCCGGTTGTGTCCTCAAACTACTTGACTGGGAAACACGGCCGTGGTCGGAGAGAGCCAAAGTACTTCTCATAAATCTTTACTACTGTATGCCCTGGAGAAATATAGCAAGGGGGGGCTAGAATGAGAAAAAGGGCAAAAACACACATGGATATGGATTCAGGGAGAGGGGGTAAGAAAGGTTGGGAGGGGTGGAAACCACCCAAGATAGTTAAGAGAACTGCATGTAGTTAGTGACATTCACAAGGGAGGATCCTGAGTTGATTGAAAACAGCAGTGTGCTTGAATGCAAGTGAAAGTTCCAGGATGTATATGCTCACTAGCAGATGTGTGTGTGTGTGTGTGTGTGTGTGTGTGTGAATATCACTGATATTATGTGAGTGCACATGGAGGTGCACTCACAAAATAACGCCCTCATTGTGCATTTAAAACGTAAGGAACGCACACAAACTGTTTTCCACTGGGTAAATATCTATGGATTAACTCGATAAGTCTCAACAGCAAACATCTGTGTGTTTGGACAAGCACAGGTCCAAGACATTATTAGAATCCTTCTTGAAATAAATATACGCTGGATTATGGGTTGGAACAAGGAAAATCATAATCCATTAGGGAAAAAAAACATTCATTAATGAAATGATTAAGAACATGGTAAAGTAATATGGATATGTAGCCCTTCCTGACACAGTGATGGGACCCCTATGTTTAATATACTGTGTCAGATTGTTGTATCCTGCAACAGTTTTTTTTCTGAAACTACCCCGAAACGGGAAAAAGAGAGTTTTAGCATCTTTCCTGCCAAGTTCAAGCAAAGTGCACGGACCCTGTTTGACAAAATGACCTAATGTCTGCTGTAGCTGAGTGAATATTTATTTAACTATAACATTTACACCCCTCATGAACATTTAACTTTACAACGCACGGAGAAAAAAGGCACAAAACTCCCTTCAGGAAACCTGCTTCCTTCTACCCTAGCTCAGCGGTAACATTACCCGCCAAGTCAAATACTGTGGACTTGATTATTGATTTATTATTGCCATCATCTGGTAAACGTAGGTTCACTCAAATAAACATAATCTGTTTTGCCGCTCTGGGTTTTCCTTGGCTCCCTTAACCTGTTCAAAACGGCGTCTTGTTCGCTCCTTCATTAAACAACTCGTAGGGATGTATACATGTGGAGCACTTGTTTCATCTGGTCCATGCGTTTAAGGTGAAACACTAATGATACGACAGATTAACCTCTGAGGTGCCGCGAAGGCAACGCGATGTGACAACGATTCCCAAGCTGCATAGTGTCTGTTGCCTTCATGAAGTGGATCTGTGAAGTGCCTCCCTGTGTGTGTGTGTGTGTGTGTGTGTGCCAGGGCAAAAAGGGGGCTTGATGGGGGTAGACGTCGGCCTTCTGAGCGAGGAAGTGTGTAACAGTGTTTGACAGTGACTCACCAACGGCAAGAGAGAAGGCTAGAGACTTCCTAGAAAGCATCAGCCGTGCATGCCTGGACACATCCCTGTGTGTTTATCCATCCACCTAATATGGAGGATTATTATTGGATAAGGGACAGGCGTGTGCAACTCCTCAGTTTTCGTCTGATTTCCGTAATGCGTGTCAAACTTGGATCGCTGACTTCAGAGCAGATCAGTGTCTTTTGCTCCACTTGTGCATTAAAAGGAACACGTGTAGTAGCGGTTCCTGATTGTGTAAGTCCCGCTCAACTTTACCACATCAACTATCGCTATGACCTGTTGTGGAATCTGCTAATCTTTTAAAACTCATGTAGCCACAACATAAAACTGGACACATCCCTGGTGGTTAGATAGTTTTTATTGATTTACTTCATTTTATTCAAACGATACAACGCCAGAAGCAGAGCTGGGTGGTGCACCAACTCAACCACTATTAAGATGACCTGGTGATGCGATACTAAGCTAAACACAGCCACTATCATTCACTCTGTGATTATTCCAAGAAACTTCAGAATCTCAAATAGGAGAAACGTCTTTATTTGTAATTGAATCAGATTTATTTTTCTCCATATATTGACTTTTACACGCAACACACGTCGAGGTCCACACCTGATATTCCATAGTTCAGATGTAATCATGTACTCATCCCCAAAATTACACTGAATCGTAACCTTATCTCATTTGGCCAGACCCTTACCATGGCCCTGATATGGACCTGATGCTGAAGAGGTTAGGGAACACAGACACTCCGGCTCGTGTTGAGCTCAGAGACGATTAGACTGCAGCTCGGCTTATTTTATTTTGATCGCTTACCCAATAATGGTTGTTTTTGTCGACAGGCGAATGGGATCATCTTATAATAAACAGAGAATGAATGGCTCGTATTGAAAGCTCAGGTCTGGATGGTTCAGTCACCCAGAGCGCCTCTGAAGGGGATTATAGGTCAAGCACCTCAGAGCTTTTTGTGCAGTAGTGAGTAGCTGATATAAAATTGCTGGGAGTTCTGTGAAATTGAGTATGTGGAGTATTTTGTCACAGTGAATCTCGATTAACTGTTTAGCAGATAATTCCATAGTAGTTCTTGTTTTCACACATTGTGTCTTTGCCAGCCGTCGATACATCTTTGCAGGTTTCAGATAAATTCCCTTTGCCTCAGGTTACGCGGTGGATGACACCCCTATTCTGCCTCCTCTTAAATCTCCGACCGCATCGGCAACAGCGCCAGAGCAGGAGTGTGGGCCCATCATAACAGCTGACATTACAAAATATTTTCAGTGGCTATGGCAGCTTTTCCTTGCAAACTCAATGAAAACGTACCCGTAAAGCCAGGACTGCATGAGCTGAGCAAAAAAAAAAAAAAAAAACACTTGGAGTATCTCGGTTCATTCTCTCCCTGCCTCCCCTCTCCTCCCCGTCTTTCTCTCTGCCCCCTTTTTTCTCTCTTTTTCTTTATTTCACCTCCACTCTGGCCACACACACACTTACAGTACAATAATAAATGTGTTGAGATAATGTGGCTTGGAAACCATATTCAGTCCTCACTTGATTAAACACTGGAATTTTGCATGGTGCCCAGAAATGAGGTTAGCAAATGGCTTCGTTGGTTGCCAGCTTGGAAATGCACAAAAGGAAATCGAGGGAGAACATAGTGTCTGCCTCTTGCTGGCTTCTAAAAGTGCTTGATGAATGTGAGTGTACGTCACTTGGGATAATGCGAGTTAGCTGTGTGTGGACTCCAAATATGGCTGGAGTGTGACTGTTAGA